>NW_006442484.1:29532620-29544106 GCF_000325575.1 Pteropus alecto
TTGATGCTTCACAGATTATGTTGAGGGCAGGATGGGAATATGGAATGTGAGAGTGTTACCCACATCCTATTTTTAATAACAGAATTTTAGAGCATGAAAACTGTAAAAGACCATAGATATCACCTAGACACGTAATGAAAGTTAAGAATACACAGCTAAAAGCTACCTGCTTCTTACCCTCTTCTACACAAACCACTAAGTTAACAGGCTATAGATGAAGCCTGAAATCAAATAAAACAGAAAAAGGACCTGTTTGGGAACAAAAGTCTCTGCTCGGCAGCTCCATTATAAATGAAATTCCATCTATGAATTTCTTATTCTAATTTCAGCATGGTGTGACATAATAGTAAGAGAGAACTTTTTGAAAAGTAAATCACATTGCTAAAGGTCTAATTTTTGTTGCTAAACAATTTTTATTGTTATTGTAATATAAATTTTCCTGGGATATTTTTATAGAATGGGGGAGAAAACCTAAGAGTATGTGTTTATTTCCTTATAATTTATCCTTCTGGATAGTTGTTAACAGATTTCTCAGATTAACTGCACTTCAACTATCTAAAGTAATCCCCCAGAGGGCCCAAAGCTCCAAAATTACTAAGTGATGGGTGTTTTAGGGCAGTACAGTCAAGTAAAAGAATTGTGACAATGAGCTTGGGATCCAGAGAGACCTTTGTTACTAAATAGCTCAGGAAAATTGGGTGAATCCTGTAAATTTGTTGGCCTTGGTTTCTTCATCTAGGTAGTGAAGCAATTGGCATAAAGTGATAGAGTCCCTTCAAATTGTGAACTTTCATAGAAAATATTGTCCTGAGGCACTCAACAGGACAAGTATTTTATAAATTCAAAACTAAATCTAGGGAAATCGCAACCTATATAATAAAGCTGAATCAAATACATGTGTAAACCATTCAAACACACCCATATTATATATAAATATAATGTAAATATATAAGAATTAAAATATAAATATATATTTTTGCAAAATATTTCTTTAAGGATGAAAGAAACGAAATCCTGTGGCAAGACAGAGCCAGCAGAGGGCGTTTAGCTCCTGAGCCCTTGCTGAAGAAGGATTGGTACAGGTCCCAATAACAAAGAAGAGTGAACTAACTAGCTTTGAAACTTGCACAGCTTGAACAACGTGCGAGCAGCTGCTTACACTACTAATCTGAGCAAAAATTTGCTTGCAGTTTTTCAGAGGGGTAAAGATAAAATCGTATTTTTAAAGAAGTAACTATACAATGTTAGGATTGTAAGCATGATGCGACATTTAAAGGAATGTATAGACACAATCTTTCATTGAGTGAAATAAAGCATTAAATAAATTCAAAATATTTTATAAGATCTTTCTCACAACAGTCCTTGAAAATTGTTTAAATGTTTTAATTATAGATATTTACAGCATTATAAAATGCCCTTAGACATACTTCCCAAAATGAAAAATCTAGAACAAACCATATACATAGTAAAATCATGAAAATCCTTACCATCTGTGAAAGAAATATTAAGGTTAAAAGGAATTAAGATTGGAAGTGGCTATCATCCTTCATATGTTGAGGATTATTCCTAAACTCATATGAGTATATCAATTTGGAGAGAAATCAATCCTATTTCTATAAAATATGCATAAAAGCAGATAAACCACCTAGTTACATCAGAGAACCATTTTATGAAGACATAATTAAATAGAAAAATGATTATAAATTGATTAATCTGATGCTTTTGGAAAGTATAACTGGATGTTACAATTTTCAGTCCAGACACCAAGATACAATAGGTATTAAATATAAAATCAGACTTCTCTATGGCAAAATTTGCAATGACAATTTGGGAATTAGTGACTCTTAGACCCTTCAGCCAGTATAAAGAATGAAAGAAGCTGTATTCATTTCCCAGGTCTGCCGTAGCAAACTACCACAAACTGGATGGTTTAAAACAATGGAAACTTATTGTCTCACAATTTTTGAGGCTACAAGTCTGAAATTAAGCTCTCAGAAGGGCACAAAACTGTAAGGGAGAATCATTCCTTGCTTCTTCTAGCTTCTGGTGTTTGCCAGCAATCTCATGGCTTATAAATGTGTCGCTCCAATTCCTACCTTTGTTGTCACAGGGCCCTTTCTCTCCATATGTGTCTGTCTTATTATAAGGACACCAGTCATTTTGGATTAAGGACCAGCCCTACTCCAGTTTCACCTCAGAGTAACTTAACTAATCACATCTGTAATGATGCTATTTCCAAACAGGTTCACATTCTGAGGTACTAGGGCTTAGGACTTTAAGAAAATCTTCTGTGGGCACACAATTCAACCCATGACAGGAGATGTCAGAAGGTGGAGAATATTGTAAAGTTTTCTAAAGTTGCCCTCCCTCTATAGGGAAAGGACTGGGATTCTAGCTTCCAGTGACAAAGCTACTGAGAAGAGACTCAAGGCAGGGAAGCTTCATAGGTGTGCAACCTATGCAGCTGAACTGGGGCCTATACTTTTGAAAGTCTTAATAATTTTTGAACAATATGTCCTACATTTTCATTTTGCACTGGGCCCTGCAAATTATGTAGGGCACCACTTTGAGAGCTTGCTATGTGCCTCTTACCCTTGAGGAGTTTGGCAGACTGTGACTTGACTCACACATGGTAAAGCTGGCCCGTGACAACTGAATCGAAGTGACTGCACTGCCTGGGTCAGCTTGCCTTTCTGAGTTGATCAAGTCACAAAAAATGGCCCACTTATAAAATATGTATTTTCCTCTTAGTTAGCACTTCAATGAGAGGAGCTTAGTGATGGGAATCACTGAAGAACCAAAACACTCAGGAGAGGGAGCTTTAAATCTCTGCCTGGCCAGAGAACAGGAAAGAGTTTTAAAGACCCAGTTCAGGTAGGACCTCTCCTGTATTTTACCACCCTGAAAGAATCAAAAACTGATTAGCAGCCTGGGATAATTTGGGAGTGGGCAAGGAAAGTGAGAAAGAAAAAAAAAAAAAAAAAAAAACTTAAGACAGTGAAATAGAGAAGTCAGAACTGCCCTATCCCATTGTAAACTTCCAACCTAAAGCAGCCCACAGTAGAAAAGAGATTTGCTATTACATGTCATTTGGAGTTTCAACTGATAATATTAAACAGACCATTCTAATTTCTGAATTGAACCTTCAGGAGACCTAGACAAGTAAGCAGAAAAATCATATACCTTTTAGTTTCTTCAAGGAGTAGAAAGAGATGCATTATCTCTTTCAATACATTTTAAAGGGTTTCTAGATATTATGAGCTGAATTATGTCCCTCCTCATCCCCCCCAAAATTATGTACATTGAAGTCCTAATTTCAATGACTCAGAATATGACTATACTTGGAGATAGTGTCTTTAAGATGTAATTAAAGTAGAATGAGATAAAATGGGCCCTAATCTAATAGGATGATTGTCTCTATAAAAAATTATCATGACACAGAAAGCACAGAGGGAAGACCTTGTGAAGACACAGAGAAAAAATGGCCATCTATATGCCAAGGAAGGAGATCCATAGAAAAACCAATCCTGTTAATACCTTAATCTTGTACTTTAGCCTCCAGTACTCTGAGGAAAGAAATGTCTGTTGTTTATGCCAACTAATCTGTAGTACTTTGTTATGGCAGCCCTAGCAGACTAATACAATAGGAGATAACAAAAACTGAGTTGTTATAGTGATCAAAGTAGTTTTGGAAGGCATAATAATTAACAGGGTCCACAAAGTGGAACAAAGGACCTATTACTTCTTCTAAGATAAGATAGTAGAACTTAAAATAATTCAGTAAAAATGGTGTCTTTAGTGGTCATAGAGCTAGCTATAAAGAAAGATATGTAATGCTAGATAGTTCATAATTTTATGTGTTTAAACAAATATGATTAGATAGAAAACATTTTCAGAGCACCATAAACTATTGCATCCATATAGTTCACAAAATACTTAAGTTTTGCAATAATATAAGTTGGTATAAATTTACAGAGATAGAAACATAACTGCAATGTAACAAAGGGGCAAATTTATGTAATATAATATATATGAATCATATCACATGTGGTTTTTAACACAGATAGTGCTCAATTAATGTTCTTTTTCCTCTTTCATAGTGGATGGAAGGACACAGATATTATTTCACTCTGCTTCTAGTCACTTTAGCTTAAAGTGATTGAACATCGATTTAATCAATAGTCATTAGGGTGAATCTGGCATTGGAACAACAGAAAATAAATGCTAAATCTAGTATTTGTGTAATAATTCTGATTTACTAAGAATAAGTAGTAGTAACCACTGATAAAGCAATTTGGTAACTAAAAGGGAGAAATAATTTCCAATTTTTGTAAAAGAACATATCATCGGACTTCACTAATGAAGGAATCAATCTCATAAAGCCATCAACATATGTTATAGTTTAAGTTAATGTGCTTCATATGTGTGCAGGTTTGAAATATTTTATTTTACCTTACAACTAGGAATAAAGCTTTTAACTACAGCAGGAGAAGAGACTGGGCGGATATTTTACTAACAATTACACATCCCAACTGAGAGAATCTATTTGGGATATTGACACAGGCAACAGGCATTAGCGATAGGGAGCAGCTGCTTCCTAGGGAAATTAAAAAGAAATGTGAGACTGTCTTCAAAGTTACAGGGAACTCAGAAGTGACTCTAGAGGTTGACAATATATGGAGGTGGTACTGTGCTGAAAGTGTCAGGGAGGTCTGTCGTCAGGCATTGAAGACCCACCTCAGGACTGTGTGGGGTGGCTAAGGGGTAGGCACACACTAGCAAGAGTGGGGTGTGCTGGGCTCCTGTCCTAAAATTCTTTGGCTACGGGATTTATTATCAAGGTAGGAATCCATAGAGAAGGCCACAACCTAGGATTAGCTCCAAGACTGGGATAATAACACAAAATATCAGTTACTGAATGCTTCTGTGTACCTGGATATCTACAAAGTATTTTGTATACAATTTTACAGTTTATCCCAAAATGAATTCCATGAAAAAGAAGATAGATATAAAAGATAAATAATTGAGATCAAACTTAATAACTAGATAAAATCAAGAAAGACATACATATACTGACATGAATCTTTTATTATTATATAGAATAAAAAAATCCTAGAAACACTCAAGCATAAAAATGAGATTCTCAGGTAAACAAAACAAAGTAATTCTGATTTTACATTAATGTCAGAAAATAACGAAAGCATTGTCTACGGATATTTTTCAAAAAATAAATCTGTGAGCTAGTCATTTTAATATCAATTAAATTTTTTCAAGTGCAAAGGTAAAAGAAAGATAATTGCAGATATAATATACATGTGTGTATATATATGTATGTGTACCTAAAATTATTCTACAAATATAAATTCCTTGAATGTAAATTACTTAAGATACCTACTAACTGACTAAAAAAAGGAATTAAAATTAGAAATTGAGGAACAAAGAACATGATAAACTGCTCTCTAAACTTTCAACAGGTAAAATTTCCAAACTATCATAAGAAACTCGAGGAGAATTAATGCTAAAGCAATGATCATATTCATCATACAAAATTAATGGCAAATGTGGATGATTTGGTGTCTCAATTTACATTGGCATCTGTACTTTCATAGTGGAAAATTATTCTTCACATTGAAATAATCATATAATGGGCAAAATAAATTTCTCTAGAAATTTTTTTTCTTGGATTAAGGTTTACTACCAGATTCAGTTATTTAATTAAATATATTTCTATACTAGTCTCTCCTTATCCACTGTGGATATCTTGCAAGACCCCCAGTGGATGCTTGAAACTATGGATAGTACTCAAGCATATATATTCTGTTTTCTTCCTATTCATATATATGCCTATGATAAAGTTTATGAACTAGGCACAATAAGAGATTAACATCAATACCTAATAAAATAGAACAATTATAACAATAAAATAAGGGTTACTTAAACAGTAGCATAGCAATACAGTGACAGAGGATTTGATAACTAAGAGGGCTACTAAGTGCTGATGGGGCAGGGAGTGTACACAGCATAGATAAGCTGGACAAAGCCGTAATTCACATCCCGGGCAGGACACATTGGGGAAGCTCGTGTTTTCATCATGCTACTCAGAAGGCATGCAATTTGGAATTTATGAATTGTTTTTTTCTGGAATTTTCTATTTAGTATTTTCTGACTGCAGTTGACCGCAGGTAACTAAAACCACAGAAAGCAAATAAGGGGGAACTACTGTAATTCTATTAAAAAAATACTAACCATGTTTGGGAAGAATACAAAATACTTATCTTTGATTGATGTTTCTTTTATTCTTATTTTGGTTACTTGTACTTTCCATTAAAAGTATGAGCATTAAAAAATATTAAAAATAGAAATTTTTTTCTGAATTTCATCCCATGAAGTCTATAATATATTTTATATAGTTGTTACAGAAACTTCATATATTTTTCAATTTTTATATTGTTGAGCAGAATGTATAATCTTTGTGAAGGTTTTCATTT
The DNA here is from genome assembly GCF_000325575.1 of Pteropus alecto. Classification (NCBI taxonomy): domain Eukaryota; kingdom Metazoa; phylum Chordata; class Mammalia; order Chiroptera; family Pteropodidae; genus Pteropus; species Pteropus alecto. The sequence continues at coordinate 29,539,109 of NW_006442484.1, forward strand.
TAAGATGTTGACTTAAGAGGTACTTGGATTCCATCACTGACTCCATCTTCCTCTTATGACTGCCTGTGATTTTCAGAAAAACCCTGAGTAGCAGTGCTGTAACAGCAAAACTTTCAAGACTAACTTGCTCAGCTTGAAGACTAGAGCTTCAGAGTTTATAAGTGATTTGTAGAGTGGACTTCCTCCATTTTCATCAGACTACTTTGGAAGACCCCAAGATCACGGTCTTCCTCATTACACTCCCTCTTGACATCGCAAGGAAAAAATAGTAGTTACCATAGCTAATGGAAGAAAACAACTTTTATAATTATATACTTAATAACTCTCATGAAACTTTAATAATCAATGTTATAAATAAATTATTCATACCAAGAACAAAGTACTAAAGGTTATATAGTACCAGTTTGAATTATCTAACAGTGAGTCTACAATCCACCTTGACATTTCTTGGATGTTTTGAGAAGAATTATAGTCAAGCCCAGCCAAAACCATATGAGAAAATAAGCATAGAGCCTGCCTTTAATGAGATCTCTAGAGAAGATAATTCTACACCCTTTATAACCCCACTGACAATATTAAAGGAAATTTATGGAAAGAAAAATTTTAACTTCTTTATGAAAAATATCTGTTTCTAAAATGGGAAACTGGTCTCCTGGTGGTGGGAACAAAGACGGCCCTTTATTGAGCTTCATGCCATTTATAAACTTTATTGAACCTGTTGTGAACTTTATAAGGCAAGTATAGTGCAGGAAATACAGGGCCAGCAAATAACAACATTTCATAATTTAGTTTGTTAAATTGAGGCTTCACAAAAAACTTATAAAACAGATAATAGTGTCCCTGTTTTGTAGTTGAGGAAAAAGACTCAGAGAGATGAATTAGCTTTCTCAAGATCACACCGCAGAGATCACTTGAAAACAAAAGTTTATCTGATATGAAAGCTTCCACAAATCAATCCTCTATACAGTCATTTCTGTTTGTTTGTTTTTAAGATATTATTTTATTAGCTGAATTTTATATTTTCAGGTATTTTCTTATACCGCTGACAAAGAAATCCGAACCGATGACTTGTGCTTGGATGTTTCTAGACTCAATGGACCTGTAATTATGTTAAAATGTCACCATATGAGAGGAAATCAGTTATGGGAATATGATGCTGAGGTATAGTATTTTCTTTAATTTACTTAATTTTTAATGCTTAAACTCAGTTATATATTTCAAATACATTTAAATCCTAAGTTATATGTTTCCGAATTGGAAGAACTGCATTTTCAAGCATGCATGCTCATATCTGATAACATTAGGATGCATATCATATAAATGGAATTTGCAAAACTAGTTCATAAGTATAAAATATAAGCAAGACGAAGTCATTTTTCTGTGCTTAACATGTGTTATCACATATATATGCTCTACATAAATTAGGCAAGGAGCCAGTTATGCTTATCTGAGAGGTATGTATGCAGATGTGCATAAAGGACAATATCAACAATATTATCATATTTTCAAATTAAAAATTTTGTACTGTTGTAATCTGTGATATTTATGCTTCTCAACTTAAAGGTAAAAAAGAAAAAAGCTGACAAGATTAGCACAAACGCTTTTTATAATAGTAAATACTTTGAAAAATTCAATAAACTAATTAGATACCTAATCAGCTAAGCAGCATCTTTTCAATATAGCACATCTTTGTGAGAGAAGAGAGAGAGAAAACAAAATTACTGTTGGGAAATTACAACCAGGCAGTGTGTAAAAACCAGATCAACCATCAGATGGAGCTAATAAAAAAGAAATATTGTGTCCTGTGTGTAAGAAAGCTGCCTTGGAATAGCTTAATTTCTTTCAGTTTTCTTTGCTTAACAAAATGAATTGGTCTTCTGTGTTACATTTTCCACACTATTAAATGGTAGGTGACTTATTTAAGATAGGAAGTAAACTTTATTCTTACAAGATAAATAATACAGTAGAGGTAAACAAATTATACAAATGCAGAGTTCTATGAAAGTTTAAAATATTCAGCAAGAGTAACATTTAAAAACCAATCTAGTTTTTGGTATTATTGATATTTTAACAAGGCCTTCATTTTTAAAAATTTTTGAATGTCATTTTCATTTGTTGATGTTGTAGTTTCTTAAGGGTATTATCAGGAAAACTTCTTATGTGATATGAAACAGGTTACATAAGGTTAAATTTTGGCCCTAAAATTTATACACTATTACCAAACTCTTTGGCTAAAATTTATTCTTCTTCTGGGACATAATTAAGGACAAACACCATGAATCTTTCTTGTGTTGCACCAATAGGTCCCATTGAGACTCTTGTTTTCTCAATACTTTATTTACTTTCTTTATCTAACCACCATTTTTTTTCTCTTCAACTATCATTATCACACTTATATTAAGACTGTAGAAGATATTTCCTCCAATAATACACATGGGTAAACCTGTACCCTAAGCTCCTTACCTCTTCTATGAGGAAAAGTACAGATAAATGCACAAAAGAAGAAATCCTGAAAGTATTATTTTTAAATAAAACTTTATTGTTCTTGTTGCCCTTTAGTTTTTACCAAGAACCCAAGACTTTATTGGGTTTGTGCTAAAAACAAAGAAATCTAGCATATATTTATAAGAAAAGGGGAATGAGTGTACATATTTTTTAATAAGATGAAGCACTATTGAGTTTCAGAATACCACTTTTAATCTTTTACTTTTCTGTAATTTTTCAGTAGATAATGGCTTTTAGAGTCATGACTTAGATTACCATATTTCTGAAATAACTACTGATAATTGCACATATGTTTTTGTTTGTATTTTTATCAATCAGTACCAAAAATATTGAATACTAAGGGATTTTGAAAGAAAATTTTAAAAAACAGTAGCTTCACCTAAGATAAAGAAATGGATTTTATAAATTTACTATTTTGGATGTCTTGAAGTTGTATTGGAGTATTTTTAGGGCACTGTAATATTTTGTGTCATGTAAACTTTGTTTCTAAAACATACAAAAAAGCTTATAATACATCATAAATATTATGAAATGTTTATTTTTAAAGTAGTCAATCATCTTAAAAATTACATAACATAGTTTAATATCCTATATGTTTATGTTTTCAAAATTAAATTGTGATGTTAAACTTGTCTAAATTTAAAATTTTAAATCATAGTGTATTTTTTTGCCAATTTAAAAACAATGTATAAATCATAATGTAGAGAAGTCATGAGAGAATAGAATAATTGTAAAAATGATATATTACCTTTTCAGAGATTTCAGCTTTGAAATAAAGAATTGATTTTATTTGTGAAGAAGTCATAAAAAAGAGATGACTTTTTTAATAAAATTGAAATATAATATTTATTTTTTATGATTAACTTTTCTTTAAGTGTTAGGTTTAGGATTACTTTATTGTACAGAATAATCCCAATCATTGCTACCCAAAGTGTGATTCTAGGGCTCGAAACATTATCTGGGAACTTCTAGAATTCAGGACTCTGAGATACCACCCTGGACAGTAAACAAAGATCTACTTATATTCCTCGGTCTTTTTTTGTACACTGTTGAAAATATTGCAAAGTTAGGAAAAGGCATAAATACGCTTTGGAAAATGATAAGGCCTCCAAGAGAGATGGGGGGTGGGGGGAGAAAAGGACCAGAGGGGTGAGGGATCTGAGATGGGGAAAGAGGAGTAACTGCCAAGCAGCTCTAGTCTTCTCATATTCCAAGCCGGTGGACAGTAGACAAGTGCAGCTTGCTACTTCTTTAATTTGTTCTTTATCTATTGTGATCAAAGGTAAAATTACTCTTCTTTGAGAAACTTCTGAGGTGGTGCAGTTTCAAAGCAGAATAAAACTTGGCGGAGTTCACAGAATTACAGAGCTTATACTTACTTTAAAGTTCTCTTTCAGCCTTTATCAGGAGGACTCCAGAGCACAAAGATCACACTGCCAGCGGCAAGGCAGGATTTAGGTACTAATAAAGTATTCAAAGAAAGCTAGTTATTAGTACAATTGTGAATCTCACAGTGTGAACAGCTGAGATATTCTATCACCTTATCTGCTGTAGTCCTTTCAATCTTAGAAAAGCAAGTCATAAATAGGAATAGAATTGTTAGAATATCCAGAATAAAATTGAAATCGTATCATAAAGTCTCAAAACATGGAGTCTATCTATCTGGTTTACTTCTTAGGTGAGTGGGGGAAAATAGGAGGGAATAAAGTTCCTTGAGGATAATTTTATCTGTTTTTTCATGCGATTCTATAAGACAGTATTATTCTTTTTTATGTCCTTCACATTAGTAAACATAAGCTTATAGTATTTAAATGTCTTCTCTAAATTTGTACACTCTAGATTGCTGGCACTCAATCCAATAATCTTTTCACTGTAGTATGTTGCCTCTGGAGTTTGTTGAAAAACTAGAAACAATTAGATGCTTTCAGTGATGATGATCTGATAAGCTAAATGTACAATATTAAAAATGAAAGGTATAATTAAATACTATCATTTTTTGTGGTATCAAAATTTTATTCACATAGATTTCTCCTGTCCTTAATCATTGAAAAGATTTTCTGCAATAAATATTGTTTATTTAGACAAATAGGCTGTCATGAAACTACTTCATCAATATGATCTAATTGTCTACAAATTTTAGCACTACATATTCATAATAAAATTAATTAATGTCTAATTGCTTCTATAGTTATTTGAATGAAACTAAACATATGTTGGTAATAAATGCATGCCTATGCTCAACTTTGGTTTGAAATATAGTGTCCCATATCTTTAGCTAAATATTTCTTTTTTTTTATTTCATTTTTAAAGCAGCTTTATTTAGATATAGTTCACACACCATACAATTTACCTATCCAAGGTGTACAGTTCAGTGGATTTTAGGATATTTACAGATACATGAAACTACCATCACAGGTGATTTTAGAATGTTTACATCATCTCAAAAAGAAACTCCATACTTTAGCTATCATACCCCTAGATCCTTATAATCTA
>NW_006442484.1:29544427-29548552 GCF_000325575.1 Pteropus alecto
GTGTATTGAAGTATTTTTAGGGCACTGTAATATTTTGTGTCATGTAAACTTTGTTTCTAAAACATACAAAAAAGCTTATAATACATCATAAATATTATGAAATGTTTATTTTTAAAGTAGTCAATCATCTTAAAAATTACATAACATAGTTTAATATCCTATATGTTTATGTTTTCAAAATTAAATTGTGATGTTAAACTTGTCTAAATTTAAAATTTTAAATCATAGTGTATTTTTTTGCCAATTTAAAAACAATGTATAAATCATAATGTAGAGAAGTCATGAGAGAATAGAATAATTGTAAAAATGATATATTACCTTTTCAGAGATTTCAGCTTTGAAATAAAGAATTGATTTTATTTGTGAAGAAGTCATAAAAAAGAGATGACTTTTTTAATAAAATTGAAATATAATATTTATTTTTTATGATTAACTTTTCTTTAAGTGTTAGGTTTAGGATTACTTTATTGTACAGAATAATCCCAATCATTGCTACCCAAAGTGTGATTCTAGGACTCGAAACATTGTCTGGGAACTTCTAGAATTCAGGACTCTGAGATACCACCCTGGACAGTAAACAAAGATCTACTTATATTCCTCGGTCTTTTTTTGTACACTGTTGAAAATATTGCAAAGTTAGGAAAAGGCATAAATACACTTTGGAAAATGATAAGGCCTCCAAGAGAGATGGGGGGTGGGGGGGAGAAAAGGACCAGAGGGGTGAGGGATCTGAGATGGGGAAAGAGGAGTAACTGCCAAGCAGCTCTAGTCTTCTCATATTCCAAGCCGGTGGACAGTAGACAAGTGCAGCTTGCTACTTCTTTAATTTGTTCTTTATCTATTGTGATCAAAGGTAAAATTACTCTTCTTTGAGAAACTTCTGAGGTGGTGCAGTTTCAAAGCAGAATAAAACTTGGCGGAGTTCACAGAATTACAGAGCTTATACTTACTTTAAAGTTCTCTTTCAGCCTTTATCAGGAGGACTCCAGAGCACAAAGATCACACTGCCAGCGGCAAGGCAGGATTTAGGTACTAATAAAGTATTCAAAGAAAGCTAGTTATTAGTACAATTGTGAATCTCACAGTGTGAACAGCTGAGATATTCTATCACCTTATCTGCTGTAGTCCTTTCAATCTTAGAAAAGCAAGTCATAAATAGGAATAGAATTGTTAGAATATCCAGAATAAAATTGAAATCGTATCATAAAGTCTCAAAACATGGAGTCTATCTATCTGGTTTACTTCTTAGGTGAGTGGGGGAAAATAGGAGGGAATAAAGTTCCTTGAGGATAATTTTATCTGTTTTTTCATGCGATTCTATAAGACAGTATTATTCTTTTTTATGTCCTTCACATTAGTAAACATAAGCTTATAGTATTTAAATGTCTTCTCTAAATTTGTACACTCTAGATTGCTGGCACTCAATCCAATAATCTTTTCACTGTAGTATGTTGCCTCTGGAGTTTGTTGAAAAACTAGAAACAATTAGATGCTTTCAGTGATGATGATCTGATAAGCTAAATGTACAATATTAAAAATGAAAGGTATAATTAAATACTATCATTTTTTGTGGTATCAAAATTTTATTCACATAGATTTCTCCTTTCCTTAATCATTGAAAAGATTTTCTGCAATAAATATTGTTTATTTAGACAAATAGGCTGTCATGAAACTACTTCATCAATATGATCTAATTGTCTACAAATTTTAGCTCTACATATTCATAATAAAATTAATTAATGTCTAATTGCTTCTATAGTTATTTGAATGAAACTAAACATATGTTGGTAATAAATGCATGCCTATGCTCAACTTTGGTTTGAAATATAGTGTCCCATATCTTTAGCTAAATATTTCTTTTTTTTTATTTCATTTTTAAAGCAGCTTTATTTAGATATAGTTCACACACCATACAATTTACCTATCCAAGGTGTACAGTTCAGTGGATTTTAGGATATTTACAAATACATGAAACTACCATCACAGGTGATTTTAGAATGTTTACATCATCTCAAAAAGAAACTCCATACTTTAGCTATCATACCCCTAGATCCTTATAATCTAAAAAGTTTAAAGTTTAGGAAGAACTGATTTGGCCTAATGCTGATCTGAACTCCAGATGATGATTAAGCTTAGATTAGAAGGAGTCGTGAAAAACCCTATTAATCTTTTCTATGTTCTTTGAATTTCTGCTCAAAGGACATCACAATTAGTCATGTGAACAAAAAAACACTTATGCTAGGTGGCTTCCTCCATTTTGTTCTCTTTTTTTCTGAGATGAAGCTTTTAATATCATTGAGGTTGAAGCAAATAGGAAAAAGAGTGTTTGGTCACAATATACTTGACTAAATTAAATCAGAGCTGCTAAATGGTGTTTTTTAATGGGATGCTATTAGCATTTTGGGTAGGACAGCTCTCATTGGATTGATCTATCCTGTATATTTCAAAATGTTTATCACCCATGGTTTCTTCACACTAATATCTAATTTGCCCCACAATTTTGTTCCAAACAATAAACCCCAAAATAAATATTTCTTAAGTAGCACAACCATAATTTGATTCAGCATTACCTTATACCTGGCCAAATGTATTTGATTTGGCGGCCACCAAACATCATTAACAAAACTGCGAAATCTCCACCTGGTCCAGAATCTCTTAAATAAATTACTTGAACATTTTGGTGCTATAAAACCCCACTGACCCAGAGTTAAAACAAAAAGGAAAAAAACACCCTACATTTCATCTCACTGAAACATTTTAAAAATTACTTTCATAAAGGCCTGTCGTCATCCATTATATTTTATTCAGGTTTTCTTATATTATATTTGAACATTGCAATTGTGTTCCAATCCATTTGAAATTTACATTTTCCTGCAATAAGTGCACATAATCACATTTCTTTTTGAATATCCAGGCAGCTACATACAGTGTGACGATCTAATTTTAGAACAGAACACTTATGCTCAACAAACACTATGCAACAAAGAAAAAAATGAGAGCAAAATATGATGCTAAAAATAAGTCTTGTTTTTCATGTGACTGAGCAAGTTGACTGAGAAAATACTTGTTATGAATTCAATATCCATCTGTATCAAATATTTAGGAGTCACAATATAAGGAATTTTTTTCAGTATGTAAAATATGTTGGATTGATATATACTGAAATCACAGAAACTTATATTTAGACTTTACTTAATACTTCTTTTATTTACCTTTATCAGAAAGCAGGTAAATGGGAATATAATTTCAAGGTAAGTGATCTATAACTGTCAACCCAGCCATTTTTCAGTGCAGCATTCCTAAAAAAAAAAAAAATTGCTTGATTTGCCTTTTGAAGGCTGCCTTTCCATATTCCCATTGACCCATAGCTGTGAATTCTTATGTAGAATCAATTAGTGAATAGTAATTTTAGTAGTTTAGTACCGAAATTTTTGTTCTTATTTCTTAAGCATTTACAGTTGTTTTTTAAAAATACTCATTGTATTCTAACAAATGCACAGATCATTTTGTCAGGAAATCACACAACATTTGGAATAACAACTTTATTATATTAAATCATTATTATTCTGTACTTGATCAGTAATTCTATTGCCTTTGCTATTAAATTAAATACCTGTAACAGTCTAAATGTATTATTTGTTCATCATTATGTATAATAACAATCACTAGGTTTCATTTTAAACTTTAGTATGGCATCTTTTAAACTGAGACCTGTAAGATTGGTTCTTTAGTCACCCATGCAATCACTTCTATTCGTTCATTAAAATATCGAATTTTTTACCTAGTGGTTTTTAATACAAAGGTATAAAGGTTGTAATACAAAGATATAAAATTATAATTTTATAATTTTATTTTTGTTTCCCTAGACTGATTTCAGTTGGTTTTTGGTAATTGTATTTTTAAAAGGGTAGGTTTAGGGATACTCCATTGTACATCTTGTCTTAGTGGATACAAATATATTTAAAGCCAGAAATTATTGATTTTTTCTTATGCCTCTTGATATGATTAAAATTTAGTAAATCCCAAGAAATACTAATACTTTATACTTCAGAGAAGAACAATTAAGTGCTGCTATATTATAAACAAAAACCAATACTAGCTTAGGGTTCATATTACTCTGTTTTC
>NW_006442484.1:29548579-29550714 GCF_000325575.1 Pteropus alecto
GATATTTGACAGTATGCTGTATGTCAACTTGTATGTTACGTTGCCTTCAAAACTGAGTTAACATGACGGTCTTCTAAAATCGTGAGGCATTTACAGCAAATATGATAAAGGGCCTATATGCTCAATGAAAAGTATTTTTAAGAAAAAAATTGTACATCCAATATAAAAATATGCAAAGTCCTAAATAAATATCATAAGAAAAATGTAGCCTATGTAAATGAAAAATCTTAATTTAAGTAACTATCAAAATAACATATAAAAAATAATTTTGTATGTGTCCTTTTATCCATTTCTTTATTCATCCTGTCAATCTGTCAAGAAATGTTTTCACAGCAACACACTGTATTGGTGTAGATGCAGTGAAGCTGGCACCCATACAGTATCCTGGCATATAATAAGCACAAGAAATAGCTGCAGATGCTATTATTACAAAATAATTATCATAGCTATTTTTAAAATTTTACTAATATATTAAAATGTTTATACTTTTGACCTTGTGACTTCATGTCTAAGAATTATTTCTAAAGAAATGATTATAGATATGAAGAGAGATATTCAGAAATGTTTATCACAGCATTATTTACAGTAGCTCCAAATTAAAAAGATATTGCCCCCAAATGAAAAAGTGAAATGACTTTTGGCAGATCTACTTTGTAGAAATTATTTTCTATGTTTTTAGATTATTTTAATGATAAGAAAGTTGCCCACAATATAAATTGAAGGATAATTAGATTACCTTAATTGTATAAATTTACATAAGTGATAAAATTAGTAGAAAACACATAAAATATTAATAACATATCTTTTCTGGACAGAATACTAAAAAAATAAACTATATACTCTTTTTTAAGCAAATAAAAACATTAAATGTTTTGGTGAAGTTTTTAAAAGGAAAAATAATTTTTATCTCAATGGAATTGTTTGAGATTTCTAATTTTTCTTCTCTTTTATGGCTTTTTGGAAGTAACTGGAATGAAAGTTCTTTAAGTTTTTTTTATGGTCATTCATGTCAAATATTTTGGGGGAAATATTATAAATGTATTTTGAATGGAAATTTTTATATCGTATTTATGTTCTGGAGTTACATTTCCTGAGCATAAGTAAAATCAAGTTTTGTTTTTGTTTCAAAACAAGGAAAAGTTTATGTTTTTTTTTAACACCTGAAATTCATAATCACTAACACTGGGATCTCTGATGTTAACACAAAACTTACCAAGAAAACTTTATTGCAAATAAAAATCGCTGAGGGTAGAGGGTTATCAAACCTAGAAATTTTAAATAGTATAAATAGGAAATTCAAGTTTGGCTTTATAAAACCACCCTAAATTAGTCTCTTTAACAAATCAAACTGTATACTGAAAATAATGTTATTTTACAAATTAAATTTATTGCATATGATAATGTTACCTGTCCTATCTTTACAAATTTTTATCTACATTTTACAGTAGAAAGTTAGTTCTTGAAATGGAAAACCCAATGATTTGTGTTCATTAAGCTGCCTAAGAGATGTAGTTTATCAAAATTTATTTTCTGTGTTGGCCTTTCACTAAGTGGTTTAATCAACAAACTTACAGGGTATGCCTCTTGTGTGCAAGCACTGGTCTTGATGATGTAGGTAGTCATGGTCCCTGGCTTTCCTGGAGCTTATGATTCTTCTGAGAAAATAGATGGAAAACAAGAAACAGACAATTACAAATTATGTTTGGAGAATTAAGTCAAATAAAGAGCCCAAATGGCATTGATCTTTTACTTTATCCTTCTTTCATTAACTTTCTAAATGGCATTTAGATGGATGTGGCAACACATATGTGGAACATTTTTAACACCACCAGGTTAGCCCCGTGAAAACATAGTGGAAACAATTTGAGTAGAGAGTAAGGCAATGCCTTAAAGCTAAATTATCCACTAGATTTTCTCCTGGCATTCACCCAAGTTTAGGGCAAAGGAATGAGGAGGCCAAAGATCATAAGTGAAAACTCTGGACTAGTCAATGGTTTCGAATATCCATTCACAAACTAACTCATGTAGCACTAAAAGCATTTCATTACTAGAATGAACACTGAGAACATAACCTTTTCTACCTCGATTTTTTTATCATTTGATCTCCATAGTCTCAGTCTTATCTTCATTTACTC
>NW_006442484.1:29550755-29564066 GCF_000325575.1 Pteropus alecto
TAACTCCATCTTTGCAATTATTGTGATGTGTGCCTTCCATTCTTATCCGGTAGAAATTGTATGTTGTTAAGAATGATTGATTTATTACTGCCTTTGTACTTGATTTTGTCATTATTCATTATTTTCTTTGTCAAACAGACCTACACTCTTCTTCACATAACCACCCAGTCCTGTCTCACAGTAAGCAAAGTAGCTGATGGCTTCCAACAGCCCACTGTGGAAATATGTAACGATAGCCCTTTGCAAAAATGGCTACTAAGAAACTATACAAGAATGGAAGTTTTTAGAAATATTTTTGAGAATCCTACTGATTACGTTCTCTAATAATTTTTGGAGGTTTGTGTTACAGATTTTATCAATATTAGTTTAGTATTTTTGTTATGCTTTATTATTGAAATCTAGAAACTTTTTAAAAATGTAAACGTATGAGCTATTTTATGTATTTATTTTTCTCTTCTTAGTTGCTCATTAATTTGGAGTATACATATGTTAAGTAATGTTTAGTCTATAATTAATAGGCATTGTCCAGTTTTTTTCTTGATTCCAAATATGTATACATAAATATAATTGATGAAAAATAACATTAGCTCTTTTTTAGACTAAGTATAGCCATATTATGACAATAGATTTTTGCATTAGAGCTGAAAAAAATCAACAAGAAAATTAACATAGCCAGAAATGGATTTTGGGGGGGACATTGAAATAATTTAATTTTGTTAATTTTAATTTATTTACTTTGGTTGTGTGAAGATATAGCATATTTTTTCTGGAATTTATTATTTTAAGCTGAAACTTTAAGCAAATGCATTATCGAAGACTAAGATGTATTTAGCAATGACTTTATGAAGTCATTTATTCTAAGCATTTCTTTTTGGTTGGTTAAATGATATAATTATAATAAAGGCTTTTTTAAAAGTGTACCTTTTATTTCTCACTTTGATTTGTAAAAATCTTCTCAGCAAGCAATAAAATGAATCATTATTCAGTTTGAGTTAAAAAAAAAAAAAAAACAACGGTATGGAATTCTTGTAAAGAATACAGTTACCAGCATGTCCTAATTCTCAACCTTAAGATTTTTGTTGTCCTGTAAATAAAGTATATTACATTGTCCAATACCTTGCTGTGAGAACCCCATAAGTAGAGCTTTCAAGTAAATCAATGGAACATGTAAAACTCTGTGTCTTTGCAGTGAGAAAAGCCCACAGTTTAGGTTTCTATCAATTATTTATAATTAAGTTTATTAAATGTAGGTACAGTTTATCAATCAGAGGTCATTTTCGCCATAAGCAATCTTGCCTAGAAACATAGCTAACATTTTTATCCTTATCAGGTTGCCAAAGGATCATAGTTAGATAGCTGATTGAAGGTCAGCAAAAAGGAAAGGGCATTTTTAAGTATTCCTATGTATAACTAAGCATTTTCTGACAAAGAATCTGATTCCTCAGAATAATTTTGTAACTTGCCCAAGTTTTCAGAACCAATAAGCGAGAGGGCAGAAATTCACACTTAACTGCTATTTAACCCTAAAATGTCTTCTGCTTTTACTGCATATTAAAAATGAGAGAGAATTTTAATTGGTTGGTTATCTTTATAGCTGTGGCTTTTGATATTAATGAATTCCTTCAAAGAAGATATTTATATACTTTTTAGAAGGAACAATACTTATTAATATTTAAAAAAAATCTTATTTATATAGTTGACAACACATATTCAATTTGATCCTTAAAGTCATACACATTTTTTTAAGTATCTAATAGAAGCAAGCAAAAGTAAGTAGCTTTTTTGAAAAAGGGACCTCAAAGAAGGTCCTCAGGTATACACAAAGGACCTCAAGTATGTAACGAAAATGAAGACTATTTTGTTGATTTTTAACTAGAACTTTCTAGAAAGAAATTGTTTTTATTTTGTTTTGAAATTTTTTTCAAGTTTGCTCTTGGTTCATAAGCCAACACCATAATTTCTGGCATCATAAGCATTTATCAACTACCTTCTTGCCTATCTTTGGCCATTTCCTTTTTTCTCCATTTTTCAGTATAAATAGCTTGATTCCATGTATTCAAAGAGCAACAACAAAGGCCTCAATCTTCAAATCTCCTTCACCTCTAACAGCCTTGTTCTTTTAATTTCCTGCTCATTGTCTATTAAGCATCCTCCATCACAAGCCTATTTTCCATTCCATCTTTTCTCAGGATGCTGCAGTCCAGGGTGTTTGCAGTTCTCATCTAAACAAATTACAATTGTCTAGGTAGTGTTTCTCCATGATTTTTTATGCACTCCCCCTGCATTTTCTTCATCCAATTTTCAACTGTAATATCAAGAGCAAAAAAAAAAAATTGTCTACCTTTAATTTTGGTAATTTGCAATAAAAGTATATGGCATGCTTTTTTTCAAAATGAACCTGTAAATTATCTCTACTCAAACGCTTCTCTTCTGGTTGGAAAGTAGTTCATATAGTATGGTTCTTGGTGTTGTCCATGAAACTGAGCAAAAATGTACATAATTAGTTTGTATAAATTAGTATAAAGAATGTGGACTTAAAATATATATCTAAAAATTTTTTAAAATGACTTTAAAATGTAAATATGAACTCAAAAGAGATGACATGTAATGACTGGCTAACAAGGTACAATTTTTGGAATTACATTTTAGCATTTGAGTACTAGCAGGATGCTTATTAATGAATATAGGTATTATGAAGAAAATAAATATAGATGTAATATTAAAAATATATGACCATCACATCCATGGCTTTATTTGATATTGATTTTTTTTAATTTCAAAAATGCAAACCAAAATATGGTGAGCACACTATCAAGTAGGACAGATCTTTGCTATGATAATCTCTCTTCTACAATGAATTTCTCAGTCACAGATACTATGGCTTTTTTAGTGTTTTGAAATGGCAACATCTCTAGCAGTTTTGTTCATGTGGGTCACAGCTGTGACATCTCTTTGAATGTTTACCGAATGGTTAATGAATAACACATGCCTAAGGAAACTAAGTTATTGTGAAAGCTCATTAATATTTACAGCCCTCGAATGAACTCAGAGTTCACAAATGGTTTTTTTGCAAAGGAGCCCGAATTTCTGGAAATGCATGATAAATGATGGCCAATTTCTTTAACCATCTGCAAATAAAGGTGTATTAGATAATGATGAAACCATAACAGTGAAAACTGTATAATAATTAATTCAGAGCCACCTGTGCACAGTTTCTTTTACAAACATATCACAGTGTTTATACTAAAAAAAATCATAAAGATTTATTTTAAAGAGTAGATTTAAGCCAATATGCTGGTAAAGTTAAAGACAAAATATGTTGCACTGATTATTGGTTATCTTTTACAGAGACTTACCTTGAGACATGTTAACAGTAACCAATGTCTTGATGAACCTTCTGAAGAAGACAAAATGGTGCCTACCATGCAGGACTGTAGTGGAAACAGATCCCAACAGTGGCTGCTAAGGAATATGACTTTGGGGGCGTGAAGACTGTTTCCCCCAGCCATGAATGTGTCTACACTTTTGTTTTTGCATTATTTCAATTAAGGAAAAATATTAACTTTACTGAATTGAAATATTTAAAATCCTTTTAGTATTCTAAAACACAGTTCTTTATAATTCATTTTTAGGAATGTTGCTTATTTCCCTACTAAAATTTGTATCTGATCAAAAGCACATAAAAAATATAAATAACAGCAAACTGTTATTAAACATCAGGAAAACTTAAGAAACAGTTTCTTTGCTTTAAAAAACCTTTATTGCCCTCTTGTCATAGGATTAGTTAGGGGTTATTTTTATTTTTTATTGTCATGGTGACTGAGAGACAATGTAAATGCCTTATAAAATATCTTCATTGTGAAATAGTATCAATTATTTTATACTGGATCTTCATGGAAACATATCGAATTTCTATACCAACAGCAAGGTCACACATTGAATTATTTCTGAGCAATGAATTCATTGAACAAAATGAGTTCTGAGTTTTGTATCCCCGCCCTAAAATTAAATTAGATATTGACTTCTCATAGAGTTCTTATAAAAATACCACATTTAAACAAAACAAGCAAACAAAAAAGAGCAGAATTTGAAAATTCAATTTAAAGTACATGTAATCAGAAGACACAAGCTAAGCCTTGAGGGTAGCAAGATGAAGCTAAATTGCACAATAGAATCATTTTAAAAGATACCCTGTTCAGGTTGCAATCACTTCCAACAGGCCGAGTGTGTAACAATAATATTGGTCCCAGAGTTGACTTCAGAAACTCAATCCTTAACCACTTGTCTTTGTCTCACATAAACTATATAGTCCTTTTTCTCTTCACTCTAGAGGCTGTGACTTGTTACTTATGCTGTACAGAAGTGTAGGTAAAGGGTACAGCATTAACCCTAATTTTAAATTTTTTCACATTTAAAGACTTTAGTTATATCACTTTTATTTTATATAAAAATAATTTTTTAATTTTAATTTTATATAAAAAATAATACATTACTCTCAGAATTTCATTGCTATGCTAGACTATCTAAAGTTTTCATCACCAGGGGAATAAACTCAATACATATCCATTAAACCTTTATTTTAATTAAACTGCTAGATACCATTTGCCATAAATTATGGCTCAAGGAACATAATTATAGTTAGGCTAACTTCACATGTTCTTTTTCTATCTTAAAACCCTTTGTGTTCAAACTACATACCAGAAGACATGAAAAGGCAGAAAAATCTATCGGTGAGATTTGTGCAAATAAGTTTTAGTATTTGACATCATTTAAATATGTATATATTTTATTCATTATAAATTCATTTAGCATCTAAGAGAAATTCAAAGGGGCAAATAGAAGATACACCCTTTAGAGTAGAAGATGCCATGTCTTTGACTCTCATCTTTTCTTAAAAAGCTCTGAGAGAAAATATTAATCAGTTTGGGTATAGGCAAAGTAATACTCTCTCTCTCTCAAGCGCGCACGCGCGCGCGCACACACACACACACACACACACACACACACACACACACTTTCTAATGAAAGGAGGACTTTTTCTGAAGGCCAGCAAAATCTTATATAATTTTTTTCAGCTAGCGGTCCTTCCTTTTTGGCTTTATACTGGTACAACTCTAAGGAAGAATGCTACAACCTGGAGCACTTCAGGTTTACTACTTAAAGTGTAGATATCCCTCACCTTGAGGTCTCTGGGAATCCTTGAATTTCTTAAAATCATAAGCAAAAGTTTGAGTGTTGGGACTTTTTTTTTTCCACAGTAGAGAATCCGTTGCTTACAGAAAGCTCATAAAGAAGATGTGACTCCCAAGAGCTAGTGAACCACTACTTTAAATTGGTGGTGGCCTCACAAGTCAACTGAGGACCGACTATAACAATCATATTTTCCTTTTACTCTCCTTTTCTCCCCTTTTCTTCTTGTCCTGACTAGATTATGATAAAATGTCCCTGTACATTTGCCATTAAACTTAAAAAGCTTAAATACACAAAGACTCTTTTATACAATCTGTTCTACTATTAAAGATTTGTCAAATCAAAATGAATATATTTTCTAGAAAATGGTGAATGACAAATTAAAAAAAAAAACAGCTACTCCATCGAAATTGAATTTGACACATTTTAGCTCATTTAAAGTATGTGAAAGTTCATTACGGTCAATAGCAAAAATACAAGAAAAATGAAAACTACTTGAGTTTCATGCCAGAGAAGAATTTTCAAAGAATCCTCAGATGGTATGAGCATATGCTATTAGAATGTCTAACAGACAAAAAATGACATAAAATATTATAAAACACTAAAAAATATAGAAAGCAATGACTAATTCAATTTTCTTTGCAAAAATATTTATTGTATTCAGTACAGAAAATTAAAATCATGATTGGATTCACAATGCATTTATCTGATATTTTCCTTATCTATGGAGGTTAATGGATGTTTCAAATGACCTCAAACTTCTTCTTCTGAGATCTCTCCCACTGCAGTTAATGCCAACTCCAACCTTTCAAATGCTGAGATGAAAAACCTAAAGTCGATTTTGACTCCTTACTTCCTCTTTCAATTTTCATCTAATCCATCAGAAATTCTTTTGATTCTATATTTGCAATGTAACCAGAAACCAACTTACCACGTCTAATATATGTCACTACTTCTAACCTTTTTAATTGCAATATGCTCATAATGTTGTTCCCTAATTTCCTAACCATTGCCTCTAAATAGGCTTTTCTCAATACAACAGCCATAATGATTCTCTTAAGTATATATTAGATTGTGTCAGAAGTACTCACAACTCTCCAATGATTTCTCATGTCTCTCCAACCAAACTTCTGGCAGTGGTCTTTAAGATCCTTCATGAATGACACTTCTCTCTTTGTGCGTGCACTGACACACATGCAAACACACACGGGCGCGCACGCACGCGCACACACACACAAGCACACAAGTTTTTTAGTACATTTCTTACCATTCTGCCTCTTACTTATTTTACTCTGGCTGGCAAGCAAGTTTCTTAGTGTGTTGTTCCTTTTGCCCTACAGAGCTCTCTCACTCACTTTCTTTAGGACTTTATTCAAATATTATCTCATCAGTAAAGGCAAATCCTTCTCTCTCCTGCCCTCCCTATCCCCTATATATGCTCTGACAAACTATAAATTTGCTTTTTTATTTTCTGTCTACCCTTCCACTTCTACACCCCTAACATTACTATCACACAGCCTAGAATGTGAGCCCCATAAAGGCCACGAATTTGTCAGTTTTCTCACTGTGGTATTTCTAGTATCAAGTAGAATTCTTGGCACATAGTATTTTTTCAAATATTTCTTGAATTAATGAACTGAAAAAAATGTGTGTTAAAGTTAAGTGCTACTGTATCATATCTTTTTTTGCACAGTATTTTAAATTTTAAAATAAAGTCTAGTAATATATTTAGATAGGATTTGCATAAATGTCTCCAAATGATAATTTTCTTCTTAATATTCTTCAGATTAAAGTATGGGCTATAGTTTGTTCTTTATGATAGAATATCCTGCCTTTTGGAAATGACATTTTATAAACATGCTGCTATATTATATAAGTTGCTTCATTAAGATAAAAATAATTTTATGTTTTTGTTGTGTTTAATGGCAATCCAAGGGCATAAATCAGATTTTTACTTTTAGAGGGGAGACATGTATCATTTTCTTAAAAATCATATGTATTTTCATGGTTTCATAGGAGCTGTTACTAAATTTACTTTTAAGTGCAAGTCTATGAACAAAATACAATTGTCAGAACTTAAAAAAAAACTTTTCAAATGATCTATTCTTAGTTTCTCTGTTTATTAGATAATAAGACTGAGAACTAGATATATAATGTGGCTTGCCCAAAGATTGTATAGCTATAAGCAGATTTGCCAGGATTCATCATTGTCAATATAACATAATACTGTCTTCAATTAAAAAGCACTCAAAATAATAGAAAAGGCACAATCATGAGAAAAAAAATTTCTTTATTAAACATTTCATGACGAGTACATTGCTACTTTAAAAATATTAACTTATCTTCTTTAGAAATATTGTCTTTTTTAGAGATACTAACTATAGAAATCTAACTTCTCACTACCTTTCATTCCTAAATAAGATTAGTTCTTTAACATACTACCATATGCAATAAATAAAGGCCTGCAGCAAAAATAAAGGAAACAGCCGAATTCCACAACATCCCAGGTTTATTGGGCAAACTGGGTTTCAGGGAAGCAAAACCTCTAACTAATTAATGGATCATATTCTACCCTCACTTCCATTTTCCTTATGATTATATTCAAGTGAAAAATAAAATTGGCCTACGGCTTGCACAGAGAATTAGACCATTTATTACTATGAACTCTGGGTAGGTTCTAGGTTATTTGGCTTCAAACACTGCAGAATAATCGGCAGAGACTTCTAAGCTTCCCAGTGGAGCTCTGCAGACTCTAGAAACACAACCCGCAGATTTGACATCACCATGGTACTTAGAAATAGCCTAATAAGTAAAATGGAAAAAGAAAGTAATGAGAAAAAAATAACTATAAGGTTAAAACAGGAACGATTTTATTTTATTTTATTTTCTGGTGGGAGGTTAAGAGCATAGTATGAATTGGTTCAATAAACCTCAGAATAATGGCTACCTACTACACTGATTTCACCACTTGAGTAGTGATGACCTTATCTGATCACACTCATTTCACTTGTATCTCATTTATGGATGCTACGTCTACTCTCAGAAGAGGCAAAACATGTATGCGTTCTTAAGTTATAAAGTATACTAACTTAACAAATATGAAGAACTTAAGAAATAAAAGATGTTGAAAAATGTGTCATCACCCACAAGCTGTCTTTATGCATAGCTGATAACTGCAAATCTTGAAAAAATTTCCAATTCAGTTGGGCAGCAACAATTCAATTAAGTCTTAAGGCAGCTTGTGTTTTAGGATTTAGCTACTACTCACCATTTGTTACCATTTTTTCCCCAATTTGTCAAAATATGGAATAGATAAAATCAGTCACTCTTCTGTACAGCACATGAACACATCTGGTGTGACTGCACCATGTTGAAATTGCTATTAGTATAAGCTATTGTACGAATTTAAGGTGTTGAATGAACACCAGCAATGTGTTTTAAACAGTTTGTGTAAATTTGTGTCCAATTTTTGTTTTATATTGTTCAATAAATTCTAAAGGCAATTTTCATTGTATTTGTTTCAACAAAAAAAAAAATATTATGATGCAGGACAGCTTTTTTGTTAACTATCTTTTAAAATAAAGACCACTTGTATGATAGTTATGTCATCATTATATGAAGTTATCCTTTTGTTTTGATTTTTAGTTAGGGAGAACAAATCACTTAATATTCTGTTATTAATGAGTTAGAATGAAGATAAGAAATTAGATGATTAAGGCTTTATCTATAATGGTTAAAAATGAGATTTTCATCATGTATTTAATTTGGTGTAAAAATAAATGTAAGCTGCTGCTTGGTTTCAGTTGTACTTTCAGCTGAAAATAGCACAAATGGAAAAAAAAGATTTGACAATTACATGATTGTTTTTTTTTTGGAGCTTTTTTTTTTTTGGTCAGTGTAACCACAGCTAAAGGGAAATAATTTAAAAAATGTTTTAAATATATGCTTGGCACAGTTATTTAACATTTATAAAACTAGGTTATGCATAATGATTTACACATTTTAAATATTGTAAGCATTACTAAATGGTATATGTTCGTTTGCTACAAATTTAAATATTTATACATTTTTGTAGAATTAAAATATATCAATTTAGTTTTTCTTTGCTATATGTTGTCTTTTAAAAAATATTAGCATTTCAAATAGATAAATAATTTCAATATTTTATACTTATGTTCCATTTTGTAGATTATTTAAATAAATAATTAAGTGCCTATAGTTATCTCTTAGCAGTAAGAAAATATTGTGATCCCAGTGCAATTTCAATACAAAAAAAATATAAAACAGAAACATTAAAATGTGCATGATTTTAAAGAATTTATCATTTAATTTATTTTATTCTAAAATAATTTTATTAATTTTTCCTTTTTCTGTTTTATAAAAATGACGAAACAGAAAAGTTAAATGTTTCATATTAAATGATGAAAAATATTTTTCAGAATACTGTGAATCATACCTAATTCCTCGATTCTGGTGCTGGGATCTTGGAAGATTATCTGTCAGGTTAGAGCAGGCAGGTGGAGGAGGCTGTCCATTCCACAGAGCAGTGATTCCCCAGGATTAACCCTGCAGTCCTATCCAGACGCAGAATCAGGGGAAAAAATAAAAGATTATTTTGCTTACTAAGTTAAAAGAAAGAGGAAAGAAAATAAGAGGAAATAAGGGAGAGAGGATCCTAATATTATCTATTTTCATTATTTCGATCAGAATAAAACTCGCCTAAAACAGTCTATTCTGTTTGCATCACTCAGAAGCTCAGTGCTTTGCAAGCATCATGAATATTTCATTTGTTTTCCCAGACTTTTTCTGTAACTGTCAGTAAGAGTAAATGACATTGTCTAGATTTTATGTCTTACAACCAAAAAGTGTTTTTTCTTGGCTTTCTGTAACCAAATGGGACTCACTCCACATTGCACCTACCATCTTTCTGCTGTGTGCTACTCTTGTCCAGGAGCACAGCCTTATATTTCAAATACTAACCATCTTAACCTAATAAACCAGCTTCACAGACCTCTGGTCTTGGTAAACCTATAACTTGCCCTGTCTTAATTTACTTTGGCACCTGGTAGAAACAAAATGTGAACTCCCTTGCTGAACAATTGTACTCTCCTGCCTCCTTCTCAGCTGCTGAGGCATTCGGTGGCCTCTCTGCTAACTTACTCTTCTCTGAAATAATGATTTTTTCCCCCACATGACAGAGAATATTAATTAGCAATCTTGGCTTCTTCTTCCATAAAGAATTGGCAGATATAGAGTTTACTGAATGTCTTCTGACAAATTTCTTTGGAGTAAAAACTTAGATAACCAAGCACAGTTTTCTCTATTAATGAGGCACGTGAACTTAGGGCAGCAAGCATGCTTCATCTACCACATGATAACTTATGTAAGGCAGAGTCTAAGAGATCAACATTGTCTAAACAATTGAGGTCAGAATTGAAAATAGCCTTCACAGAGATTAATGTCACCTGTACTTTCTGCTCCTGAACTTTCAATTTGATTTCTCTGTGTGCATTTGCAACTTTTGGGCTTTTAAAAGATGACATGGAGTTAAGTTGCATATATAAAGGCACTTCCAAATTCTTCCTCTAATTATATGGAACAATGTGAGTGATGAATTCATTTTTCTCACACACTCTGGTTTCCATTGTCAGAATTAGATACATTTGACTCAGCACATCACCACCTTCTTTTTAAATATGATTTCCTCCTACTTCATTGGTCAATTAATTTTCAGTTCCCTTTTTCATTTTCCTCCTTTCTCCCATCTCTTCACATGGCAGTGTTCCAAGGTGCAATTGTTGGTCATCTTCTCTATTTGTACTCATTCCTTGGATGATCTCATCCCAGAGGCATGGATTTTCATGCCACTTGCATGCTGCCCACTACCAAATGTCTCTCCTCAGGTCAGAACTCTCAGAGGTTCACCTGCCTACTTGATGTCTCCATTTGGATGACTAATAGACCTTTCTAACTTACTATGTCCAAGATTGAACTCCTTACCTTACTCTACAAGTCTTTTCAATTTTAAAAGTTGTTTTTTTTTTTTTTTTAATTTCAATTTATGGCAACTCCATTCTACCAATTGCTCAGTCCAAAAATCTTGGTGTCCTTGACACCTCTTTCTCCATTAGAAAATCATATTGATTTCACCTTCACACTATTTCCTGAATTCCACCACTTCTTAACACCTCTATTGTTACTATTCTGACCTAAGTCATCATCTGAATTACTGATATAACATTTTAATTGGTTGCATTCTTGCCTCCTCCACAGTCTATTCTCAACAGAGAACCAGAATGATGCTAGGAAATGTAATCTAGACATGTGTCTCCTCTGCTCAAAACTCACCAATGGCTTCCTGTTTTGTATGTCTTTACAAAAGTCCTACGTGATCGGATACCTGTTAACACTCTGACCTCCTTCTCTACAATGTTTTCTCTTATTCATTTTATCCCAGTCATTCCCCTTGACATTTCTTTGAATAAGCCAGGCATGCTCTTGGTTTAAGTCATCTGCCTGGAATACTTGTTCCTAGATATCTACTCCTTCACCTTGATCACAATGTACATTCTCAGTGGAATTCTCAATCCACCATTTTAAATACTCAATCCTACCTTTTATATCTCCTCGAGATATAACAACCCATACCAGGCTTCATTTTTTTGTTCCATAGCATTTATCACCTGCTAATGTATTATCAGAGTTACTCACTTATTGTTTTTAATGCTTGCTTACTTACTTATTGCCTCTTTCCACCCTCCATTCCTACCAAGCAACCACCATTTGTGTATAAAATACCAAAAAGCAGGGCTCGTGATTTCATTGTGATAACGAATGTATCTAGCACAATGCCTGGCACATACTAGGCACCCAATAAATATTTTTTGAGTGTAAAATGAACTTCCATTTTTCTTCCCCTCTACTGTGTACTGTATTCCATGTATGGGGTGAGGGGGAGGCAGAGAGAGAAGGATGTTAGATTTTTCTTGTTCTTTTTGTGTTAATACATTTTATCTTCCTCTTTCCTTTTGAAATGTCCTCCTACTAAAAAGATTACATTGTCTTTCTTCATTGCGAAAGTATTAATTTTTATGGGAATGGATGTATTTAGAACTTGAGACAACTTCATAATTATATGAGTATTACCATAATTAAATTTGATATGACCCAGATGGGCATTTTTCCTCTAATAGAAGCATGGTATTTTGTGATGGGATAATGGAACGTTAGAATGACAAGGCACTGAAGATGTGATCAACCCCCTGAATCATTAAATAACGTTTGCTATCACAGACTAACTTTATTTGTACAAATTTTTTGTAATTTCTCTCTAGAGTTTATTTCTGAAAACTACATACATGCTACTTACACATTCCTAAGGTTGCTATCTTTAAAGAAACTGCATAGTATAAATGTATAAATTCCAAATTTAAAAAAATACTCAAAATAAGTTCTCCATGCTGTGTCCTTTATTAGAATCACCATTTACGTGCGTAAGTCTTTGGAGCTGGGTATGTAGAGGGGCTTCTCCCTCTTATATTTCTCAAATCTGAAGTGCTATCAGCTCTACACTTTGATATTCTCTTCTCTTCCATCTTCCCTGGACAGACACAGGAGACTCTAACCACTATATCTCTTTTGGCAAGAGGTGGAAGTACAGATTCTTATTTGCTGCACTACAGGGGGCAGACACTGAAAACCTAATGACAGTTGCTTGCACCTGACAGAAATCTCTTTTGATACGTCAAGCAGCAGAAGAGCTATTCTTGTTTAGACAACCACTCAGGTCAATTTTATTTACCTTGAAATAGATTCTGACCTTTCAATTCTATAATTAGAGTGTAGTGGGAAGAGTATATACTTTAAAGCCAGGTGGCTTATGTTGCCGTCTCATGTGGGCAAATACCAGTTGGCAAGCCTCCTGGTCCTTATCAGACAATGCATCCACCTAGGGCATAACTAGAAGGGCACTTTGGAAGCTTGGCTATGGTTCAATTAAAGTGCTTCTTGAATAAAATATAAAACACATAAATGCACGTTCACTTTTGATTCCACCATCTAGAATAATATCCAGCACAAAGGATGCTTTTGATGGATGAAAAATGTCCAAAAACTTTGCAT
>NW_006442484.1:29564139-29597073 GCF_000325575.1 Pteropus alecto
GATGGTCAGTGGAGTAAGATTTAAACTAGAGCACCCCGAGGCAGATACATTCCAAAATTTAGAAACTTTATGTAAGAAGTTCTTCAGATCAGCTTCTCTAAAAAGTAGTACCATAGATTTGCAAAACTAAGCCCAGAAGGCAAATACCTTTGGCCATCCCTCAGCAGCTACCACATTGAAACGTAAAACTCAATCTATGATAAACTCTAACAAATCCTAAATTCTGAATTTTACAGATAAATATTTTTAAAAGACTTCCAATGCAATTAGAGTTCTTGCTGCTTTATTTTTCAAAAGATATGATTAGCATCAAAGTTGAAATTAATGTACATATGCCTATACATGAGACATTATGTAAATTACTTCTGACTAATAATTGAAGTTGTCTATGGTATTGAATGTAAAAAATGTTATTATCAAGGATTGAATATTATTATTAAGGATCGAATATTGAAATCAATATTTCCCCCACAATGACATAGTAGCATATTTTCTAATTATCTTTTATTTTTAAACTATTTATAGAAAAAAAAAAAAACTCTGTCAGAAATATTTTCAAACAGGTAGTTTTTGTGCTTTTGAAGATCCTGTTGGGTTTTGCTCAAGTGCTGGATTCTCTTATAAGGATAAAAATGATTGATTTGTAGTACTCTTAATTTGCTAGGAGGCTCAGTATAAAAACACTTTATGTATAAATAAGTGATGAAAATGCAGTGTGAGAGCATTTGCTTAGTTGTGTTATGATTAAATATTACACACTTCAATACATGACTAGATATCTAATGTCAATATCTAAAATTTAAAGGAAGGGGGAAGCAACCATTTATTTGTGTTTTTAACAGTTAAATTCACTTAAAAAGTTGTAAATGTCAAAAAGAGTATGGTAGCAGAGGGTAAAGATAACAGAAGTGCTATCTTATTCTTTATTCTTCACTCAGGAAGAATGTTTCAATCCAATTTACCTCTTCTATTCCAACCTGCTCCCTCTGCTTACATGTCAACCAAATACAGAATCAGGAAGATGATGTCCTTTTAACACTCTCTGGAAATTTGTCAAGAACTGAGAAGATGGAAAGTAGGGTTAAGGGGAAAGAAATTGAAAAGAAAAGTGCGAGGTTTGTTTTTTTTTTTTTTAATTAAAATTATTATAAAATTCTCTGAATAAATATTGCCTTAATTAAAATAACTTGCATAACTTAATAAAGATTGTCAGCTAACCTGAGTGCAGTGAAAACAAGTAGGGTATATTAACATGAATTCTTGTGCTTATATGCTAAAATTTCATGGTTAAAGAATATGGTTAGGAAATGATTTTCAAATTAAAGCTCTTCAACCAACATGCAATTAGGTAAACCTAGCTTCTGACTAATGCTCTCTGACAAGATTGCTGCTTGCATATTAAAGTGAAGACAGATAGAAAGGCTTACACACTTACTATGGCATTGACTTATTTTATGACTTCCTGCCTAATATAATTACATTTCAAAAATTACTCCAAAATAAGAAGTCTCTCTTCTAGATCAAAGCTTCATAGTCAAAAGATAATACAGTTGACCCTTGAACAACACAGGCTGAACTGTATGGGACCACTTACACATGGATTTTTTTTTCAATAAATATCTATAATGCTATAAATTTATTTTCTCTTCCTTATGATTTTCTTACTTTTTTATTAAAATTTTCTTTTCTCCAGCTTACATTATAGTAAGAATACAATATACAACACCTATAACATACACAACATGTATTAATTGGCTGTTTATGTTATCAGTAAGGCTTCCAGTCAACAACAGTAGTCTTTCAGTAATTAAGTTTTGGGGGAATAAAAGTTATATGTGGATTTTGACAGCATGGGAAAATTAGTACAGTGTCCCTAATTCCCAAGTTGTTCAAGGGTCGACTGTATATGTGATGTTCCTTCAAAACATAGTTTGATTCAATTTTAACCAAAAACTTCCGTAATTATAGCAAATGTATTTTACAATAATATGATGTATTAAAAAACAACAACAACACAGCATTGCAGCTGATCGATCATGAGCCAATTGATAGCTCTTCCATTGGGAAAGTATCTTAAAGCTATTACTTTCACAGGCCAACTTCAACCACCCATCCCCGCCTCCTTCTGATGAGAGGTCACAAACCCAGACCTCAAGAATTCACACAGGATCCCAGGATGAGCCAGTTTTGAAAAGCTTTGCCTATGACCATAGTGATCACTCCAGAGATGGATATGTGGCTAGCCCAGTTAGATTTCTTTTTTTAAAAGTGTTGTATTTGGAACTAGTGGGAAATATTCTCATTTCCTCTCAGGATCAATTAAAGAAAAGAGCCTATGTTTTAGTCTCATGAAGAAATGATTTGAAAGAAGTCACAAAGACAGAGTAGGAAATAATGAAAAAAATAATCAAAGTTTAGGTTCCTAGAAGTATTACTAACTTCAGTTCCATCTTTATCTTTTCTTTTGTTTAGTTAATGCAGCAGTAACTTTATTTCTTGCTTAAAATGATTCAGGTTGGGTTTTAGACACATGTAAATAAGATTGCTCTGGCTAATCAGTTATATAACCTAGCTGAGCCTGTTTTATTATTTGTAAAATGTAAATGATAAAATACACTTTATATATTTCTTGTAAAATTGTAATCTATGCAAAGCATCTAATTGTACATGAGTTAAGAGGGTTCACAACAAAAATTAGTTTCTTCTCATTACTCTTAATTCCAACACACCAATGAAAAAGAGCATATACAACAGACCGTATTATATACCCAAGTGAAATGCTTATACACCACTAATGTGTACTTAGTGTTTAAACTAAACGATTGAGGCTTCTTTTTTTTTTTTAATATTCAATGTTTTATTTTAGTAAAAAGCAAGTGAGCCTTTAGTAAAAAACAAGATAATTCCTCTCAATAGAGGTTATTTTTAAAATTTTTATAAAGAAAAAATATAAACTATATTAGCTACTTTTCAAATGTAATGACTTGAAGTGTAAAAATGTGCTTATTAAATGACATCTGAGGTTTAGTAATTATACACTATAGTTCTACCTGTTCATAACCAAAACCTTGAACAGCTGTAAAAGGACGACCTTGGCTAAGAAAGCCATTATAGTTTTACTTCCCATAAAATAAGTTCTCCAAATGTACAGTAAGTTAAAAACATTTTTAAAGTTATAAAACTTTAGGACACAGCTAGAAATATGTTGTAGCGATGACTGAAAAGGGACATTATTTTATCAGATCAATGATGGAATTTACTTTTTTTAACATAATTTTTTAAAATTGAAATTATTGAAGTGACTTTGGTTAATTAAGTCAAATAGATTTCAAGTGTACATTTCAATACTATGTTAAATGTATATTGCATTATGTGTTCATCCAAAGTTAAATTTCCTTCTGCCACCAAATATTTGACTCCCCAGATTCCTATCTACTCTCAATTCCTACCCTTCCCTTTGGTAACCACTAATCCTTTGTCTGTCTGTGTCTTCGTGTCTCTGTTTGTTTGTTGTCTTTGTTTGTTGCTTTTAGTTTCATATCCCACATATGAGTGAAATCATACGGTTCTCAACTTATTTTGCCTCACTGATTTCACTTAGCATGATAATCTCAAGATTCATCCATGTTGTCACAAATGGATGACAACATGGATGAATCTTGAGATTATCATGCTTATGGATGAGTAATATTCCATTGGATTTCTTATGGATGAATAATATTCCACTGAATATATGTACCACAGCTTCTTTATCCAATCATCTATCAATGGACACTTTGTGGTTGTTTCCATGTCTTAGCCACTATGAATAATGCTGCTATAAACATTGGGGTGCATATATCTTTGCAGATAAATGTTTTCAGGTATTTTAGACAAACACCCAGAAGAGAGATTGCTGGGTCATATGGTAATTCTATTCTTAATTTTTTAAGGAACCTACATACTGTTTTCCATAGTGGCTGTAAAATTTACATCCCCACCAGCAATATGTGCATGTGCCTTTTTCCCACAATCTCTCCAACATTTGTTATTTGTCTTGTTGATTACAGTCATTCTGACAGTTGTGAGATGGTATCTTACTGTGGTTTTGATTGGCATTTCCTTTCTAGCTAGTGAAGTTGAGCATCTTTTTATATGACTGTTGGCCATTTGTATGGGTTCTTGAGAGAAGTGTCTGTTCAGATCCTTTGCCCATTTTTAAGTTGGATTGTTTGGGTTTTAGTGTTGAGTTGTATGAGTACTTTGTATATTTTGGAAATTAGGTTCTTATCAGAGGCGTTGTTTGCAAATATAGTCTTCCTCCATTCAGGTGGTTGCCTCTTTGCCTTGTTGGTTTCTTTTGCTGTGCCGAAGTTTCTTAGTTTGACATAGTCCCATTGATTTATTTTTCCTTTTACTTTCCTTGCTTTTGAGACCAAATTCATAAAATCCTCTCTAAATCTAAGGTCTCCAAATTTAGTACCTATGTTTTATTCCATGCAATTTATTGTTTCAGGTCTTATATTCAGGTCTTTGATTCATTTTGATTTAATTTTGTTATATGGTGATAGCAATCTAGTTTCATTCTTTTCCATGTGGCTTTCTAATTTTCCCAACACTGTTTATTGAAGAGGATTTTCTTTCTCCATTGTATGTTTTTGGCTCCTTTGTCAAATATCATTTGCTCATTATATGGGGGTTTAATTCTGGGCTCTCAATTCTGTTCCATTGGTCTGTGTATCTGTTTTTCTCCCATGCTGTTTTGCTTGCTGACACTTTGTAGTATAAACTGATGTCGGGCAGAGTGATACCTCTGGCCTTGTTCATTTTCCTCGGGATTACTTTGGCTATTTGCAGTCTTTCATACTTCCATACAAATCTGATGAATTTCTGTTCTAGTTCTCTTAATAATGCTGTTGGGATTTTGATGAGGATTGCATTAAATGCTTTAGATAATAAAATCATTTTAACTATGTTAGTTTTTCCAATCCGTGAACATGGATAATCTTTCCATTTCCTTGTGCCTTCTTCCATTTTTTTAGTGATGTCTTGTAGTTTTCAGTGTATAGGTCCTTCACATGCTCAGTTAGGTTTATCCCTAGGTGTTTTATTCTTTTTGTTGCAATTGCAAAAAAAAATATTTTTTTCCATTTTTTTCTGAAAACTCATTGTTAGTGTATAGGAACATTATAGATTTTTGTTCATTGATTTTGTATTCTGAAACTTTACTGTATTCGTTTAATATTTCTAATAGTTTTTACATGGAGTCTTTAGGGTTTACTATGTAGAGAGTCATGTCATCTGCAAAACATGACAATTTGACTTCCTCATTCCCTTTTTAATACCTTTATTTCTTTCTCTTACCTGATTGCTCTAGCTAGAACTTCCAATACTATACTGAATAATAGTGGTGATAGCAGATAGCCTTGTCTTGTTCCTGATCTTAGAGAGAAGATTTTTTTTTCATTAAGTATGATGTTAGCTGAGGGTTTGTCATATATAGCCTTTATTATCTTGAGGTGCTTTCCTTCTATATCCACTTTATTAAGCGTTTTAATCATAAACAGATTTTGTATTTTGTCAAATGCTTTTTCTGCTTTTATTGATATGCTTTATATGATTATATGATTTTTATCGTTCATTTTGATTATGTGGTGTATCACATTGACCAATTTGCATATGTTAAACCATCCCTGTACCCCTGGGATGAAGCTCACTTGATCATGGTGCATAATGTTTTTAATGTGTTGTATTTGATTTACTAGTGTTATATTTAGGATTTTTGCATCAGTGTTCATGAGAGATATTTATCTATAGTTTTTTTGTATGTTATCTTTACCAGGATTTGGCATTAGAGTAATGTTGGCCTCATAAAAAGGGTTAGTAAGTATAGCTCTCTTCTTCAATTTTTGAGAAAAGTTTATGAAAAATAGGTATTAAAACTTCTTTGCATGTTTAGTAGAATACACTGGAGAAGCCATCTGATCCTGGACTTTTTCTTTTGGGGAGGTTTTTAATGATTGATTCAATTTCCATACTGTCAATTGGTCTATTTAGACTTTATATTTCTTCATCATTCAGCCTAGGAAGGTTGTATATTTCCAAGAACTTGTCCATTTCTTCTAGGTTATTAAATTTGATGGCATATAATTTTTACAGTATTCTTCTATGATCCTTTGTATTTCAGTGGTATTTGTGGCGACATCTCTTTCATTTTTTATTTTGTTTATTAGTGTCCTTTCTCTTTTTAGCTTAGAGAGTCTAGCCAGAGGTTTCTTAATCTCAAAGAACCAGCTCTTTGTTGCATTAATGTTTTCTATTGTCTTTTTGTTCTCAATTCCATTTACTTCTGCTTTAGTTTTTATTATTTCCTTCCTTCTGCTGACTTTGTTCTTCTTTTTATAGGTTTTAAGATGTGATGTTAAGTTTTTTATTTGAGATCTTTTCTGTTTCTTGAGATAGGCCTGTAATAAGATGAACTCTCCTCTTATTACTGCTTTTGCTCTGTCTCAAAAGTTTTGATTTGTTGTTTTTTTTATTTTCATTTATTTCTATGTATCTCTTGATCTCTTCTTTTATTTTATCTATGACCTAGTCATTCTTTAGTAGCTTATTATTTAATCTCTATGTATTTGTGGTTCTTCCTGCTTTTATTTTACAGTTGATCTCCAGTTTCAAAGATTACGGTTAGAGAATATTCTTGGTATGATTTCAATCTTCTTAAATTTGTAGAGGCTAGTTTTGTGTACCAACATATGGTCTATCCTTGAGACTATTCCATGTGCACTAGAGAATAATGTATAATCTGATGTTTTGGGAAGAAATGCTCTGTAAATGGTGATTATGTCCAATTGGTTTAATGTGCCACTTAAGGATGATATTTCTTTATTGATTTTTTTTAGATTATCTGTCCATAGCTGACAGTGTGATATTTAGGTCCCCTAGCATATTTTTTTTGTTTCCTCTTTTAATTCTGTTAGTAGTTGCTTTAAATATTTTGGTGCTCCCTGATTGAGAGCATAAATATTGATAAATGTTATGTCTTCTTGATGTCTGGTCCCCTTTATCACTATGAAGTATCCATTATTGTCTCTTGTTACCTTTTTAATCTTGAACTTTATTTAATCAGATACAAGTACAGCTACACCCTCTTTTTTCTGGATGCCATTTTCTTGGAGTATTGTTTTCTCTTTTCACTTTGAGTCTATATTTGTCCTTGCAGCTGAGATGTATCTCTTGAAGGCAGCCTATGGTTGGGGTTTGTTTTTTGATTCAATCTGCTACTTTGTGCCTTTTTATTGGTAAGATTAGTCCATTAATATTTAGGGTTATTATTGAAACATGAAGTTTTTCTATAGCCATTTTATCTTTGTTTTATGGTAGCTCAGTGTCTCCATTGTATCTTCGTCCTTGTGTTTCTGTCCTATTTTAATTTGGTGGGGGTTTTTTTGTTTGTTTGTTTTTTATTTTTTTATTTTTCCCTCTATTTCCACTTGTTTCATGTCTCAGTTCTGGATTTTTTTTGGTGTGTGGTTGCCATTAAGTTTATGTAAAAGAAGGTTATCAATACAGTAAACCTTAGTCTTCTGTGAATGCCTCATCTACATTCCCTTTTGCTGATTTGGATCTTTACTTCCTCCCCTTTTTTATTTTTGTTGTCTATTTTCATATGCTGTATGCTTATGTTCCTTTCTAAGTAGCAGTAGCTGTTATCTGCTCTTTTTAAAGTATTTTTTTCTTACCTTTAACCATTATGAAATATTTAAGCTTATAATATCCTGTTCTCACTACGAGTTGCTCTTTTCTGCTTCTCTCTGCCTGTTGGTCATCTTACACATAGTTATGTATTTTTTTTTTTTTTTTTTGTCTTTTTGTTTCAGGTGGAATGACCGCCTTCAGTATTTCCTGTAATGATGGCCTTGTGGTGGAAAATTTCCTCAGCATTTGTATGTCTGAAAATGTCTTTATTTATCCTTCATTTCTAAAGGAGAGCTTTGCTGGATATATTATGCCTGGCTGGAAATTTCTTTCTTTCAGTAGTTTGGATATTTGGTTCCATTATCTCCTAACTTGCAAAGTTTGTGCTGAAAAGTCCGATGATAATCTAATGGGTTTTCCTTTATAGGATACCATCTTCTTTTCTCTGGCTACCTTAAAAATTCTTTCTTTGTCATTAATTTTTGACAATTTTAATATATTGTTTCTTGGAGAAGGTCTTTTTGGGTTGAGATAGTTAGGAATTCTGTTTGCTTCTTGGATTTAAAAATCCAGTTCTTTTCATAGGTTTGGGAAATTCTCATCAACTATTTGTTTGAATAGGCTCTCTGTTCCTTCTCCCTCTCTTCTCTTTCCAGTATACCTATTATTCTTATATTGCTTTTTCTGATGGTGTCAGACAGTTGTAAAGTTAATTTTTTTTTTCACTCTCAAGTCTCTCTCTTCTTTCTGCGTCATTTCCAGATTTCTGTCTTTGATATCACTAATTCTTTCCTCTATCTGGTCAGTTCTATTTCACATTTTTGATGAGCAGAGCAAGAGTGGGAAGAACAATGTTGCTTGATATGAAGATTTCCTAGAGTTGATCTAGCTTGCTATTTTCCAAGGCTGCCATTTTATTTCAAACTCCCTTCATGATACTTTCTCTGGGTGTTAATTTCCTAGAGCTGTTATAACAAAGCACCAAAATCTGGGTGGCTTAACCAACAGAAATTTATTCTTTCACATTTCTGAAGGCTAGAAATCTGAAATCAAGGTGATAGCAGGGCCATGCTCCCTGTGATTGCTAAAGGGGAGAGTCTTTCTTTGCCTCTTCCAGCTTCTGGTGTTTGCTGGCAATCCTTGGTTTTCTTTGATTTGTACAGATGCATCACTATAGTCATATGACCACTTCTCTCTTTGTCTTTTCAAATTATCTTCTCTCTGTATGTGTTTGTCTCTACATTCAAAATTGCCCTTCTTTTAAAAATCAGTCATATTGGATTAGGGCTTACACTCTTGACCTCATTTAATTTGTTTACACTTAGAAAGAACTTACTTCAAGTAAGGTCACACATAGAGGTATTGGAGGTTAGAATTTCAACGTATCTTTTTGGAGAGACACAATTCAATTCATAACACTTGGGTTTACCTCCTTCTTTAAAGCTGACTCACAAAAACAAGAGTGTAAAGGAAGTCATGGAGAAACTTTAGTCATCTTCACTTTTTGCCTGTCTTGTCCATTTTTTGCCTCTCTCACTCCACACTCCTTTTTCTTCTAAAAAACATAAATATTATTGAATATTCACACTTTTTCTCTGTAATACCCTCCCTTACTCCCCACCCTCTTTATACAAATACTGATGATCAACAATCAGAACTTCCCATAAGAAGACTTAAGAGGTAGGTGGTATTACTTTCAGATGTCTATCTTTTCACTTCACCAGACTCTCATCTTAGGTGGTTTCAATTTCTACATAGAGTTCTACTAATAAATAGAAGGCCAGTGAGGTCAAAATAAGAAACACCATAATATTATTGCAGTGGAGAAATCTCCCTGGAATCCTGGTAAGATGAAGAGAGCTGTTCCTTTCAGTGCACTCCCTCCCTCTCTCTCTCTCTCTCTCTCTCCCCCTCTTTGTTTCTTTAAGAATTCTATTTGTATTTCTTCATCCCTTCACCTTTTTTCACCCTGCCCCACTCATCTCTGTGGATCAAAGAAATACATCAAAAGGTGAAGGTTTGGCAAGCGAAACAGGATGAAATATCTTCCCTTTAAAGTCACACATTTGATAATAGTGTGGGGGTTCTGATTAAGATAGAGTTTTCTGAGTAAGGCTTTGATATGCTTGGTGGGAGTTTATATTCTGGGTTGTTGCCAAAAGTAATCTTTTTCTATCCTGTCTTTATGTACCCTAAATCTCCTACTAGAACTCTTGAATTAGATGTTGGGTTAAATGTAGGCTGAAATTTTGATATTCCTCAATCTTTAAAAGACAGGTGATACCTTTTGCTGCCAAAGTGTCCAAGCAAACTTCCACTTTGTCCAGTGTACCTTGTAGATGGTATTCTAATTTTCTATACATCTGTGTCATAAAGCATTGCTCTACCCTGATAAAGCATAGTGCTCAAATATTATTAGAAACACATCCATTGTCAAACAAAATTAGGTTTATTAAGGTGTTACAGCAAGATAGAACATATACTATGGCCCTAGGGAGAAAGTAAGGAGGGAGAACTTTCCTAGCATCGGAAGCAAGATATACAATGCATAAAGATAGGAATCATGATTGTGCAGTTAGGGAACTGTATGAGGTTTGTTATGACAGGAGTATAGGGCTCCTTTGGGAGTAATCAAGAATAAGGAATAAATAAGCCCAGATCATGAACAGTTTTCCATGCTGGATAAGGATTTGGAACTTTTCCCATGGGCAATGAGGAATCATTAAAGAATTAGAATTATACTAGTGATATGGTTATATTTGCATTTTAGAAATACCTCTTTAAAAACAGAAGGAAGGATAAATTTGAGAGCTTGAGACTTTTTCAATAGGTTGGGCTTAAAAGGATTAGACCTCAAAATAGAGCTATGACTTTAGGAATAATTCGTGAGTTATATCAGAAAAGAAATTGTATGACTTAATAGGTCATGTGGATAAAGTAGAAAGAAGAATCCGGGGCAGGAATAACAAGTAAATTTCAACACAGAGTGGTAACTCTGATGAATTGAAAGTGTCTTCACGGAGTGCTCAGTTCAGAGTGATTGGAAGGCTGTATAACCATGTACCAAGAAAGTGATAGATGAAATACAGTTGCTATGGCATGAGAGAAGAGATAGGGCACATTTACCATGTGAAAATGGCATTAGTTACCTAACTGTAAGCTGTTTCCCATTCTTTCTTCCTTCCAGAACTACACTTTTCCTTTAGACAGCCATTCCTCTGGGATATAGTTCATATTCTTTAGGAAAAATTGGTCACATAGGGCAACTTCAATGCATAATCATAATAGGTTATCCTATTTACCTTTGCAAAAGGGTTGTTATACTAATGTAAGCCTATGCCAATCAACATCTGACACTTTCCTAAAAATAGTGGTTGGTTTAAAAATGGACATGTGATACAATTCAGGCCAATGAGATGATAGGTGAGTTTTTCTGTGGGTCTCTAAGAAAGATCCTCATTCTTAAGAGTAAGCCAGGACTAAACTAACCTTTAATGAGCCAATAAATATCCTTATTGTCTAAATCACTTTATGCTGTGATTTCTGCCACTTGCAGTCAAAAAATATTGATTAATGATGTCTTTTCTTTCCTTCATTTAGCACAACTCTCAATTTTCTGCTTTTAATAACTGAGTGGATATTGGTTCTATTCACAACTGAACAATATAGGAGATAATAGTTTTAATCGTAGGTAAATTAAGATTTTTGAGACATATAAGACATCTAGAAAAAGACACCTAATTGTACATGTCTAATCTTCTAGAATGAAATTTAGATTGCAGTTCTAGATTTGGAAATCACTAATGTTCAATAGGTGTTTTAAGTCATTGTGAAATATTAGGTATAATATTAATCTAGTGAGTGAAAACCAGTATTCTTTTTTACAGTGATGTAGAATGGAGTAGTTAAGGTTGGATAAGATGCAAAATATCAACATACATTGAATGCGATAAGGGAAAATAATGTTTCTTAAAACTTTTATTTTTTTCAATTATATACATTATGGTCTAGATCATAGTGTAAGATATACTTCTTGCTATAAGTAACAGCCAAAAGAGTTTTCAAAACACTGCTATAGAGTAAGAAACTTAGAAAACTGGCAAGAAAACCTGGGAGTAGTGTAATGAGAAGGCATGGGAAGAGATATTTGGACAGGAGGTGGCTGATAAGGTAAAACGTGACCAGAGAAGTAGGAAGAGGAAGATGCAAAATCCACACAGAACACTGTCACCTTCTTCCAAATTTATCTATAATTTTCTTTTAGTAAAAATTTCTGGTGCAATCAAAGACTGACGCAGTATCAAATCTGGGTAGACCAACATTTGATTCAGTGCCTATTGTATGTCTTATTGATCCTACTCCTAAAAAATATGTCCTTACTTCATGCACACTGATCTTTTATGACTGCCTCACTCAGTCTCCTACTCCTGAACTCCCATATTTTTCAGTACTCCATATATTTTACTGTCGTGATTTTTGGATTTCATCAGATTCAGAAATACTTTTATTCTTTTTTTTTTTTCATATTAGCTTAAGAACTCTCTAGTTCAGGTATTGTAAACTTAGATTACTTAACACCTTAGAGTGACTGAGTGTCAAAACAAAAGTAATAAAAATTATTAGTTTTGTTTTTTATAGCTGAATCATCTTATAGAATATGGTATTTTTCAATGAAATTTTAATGAAATTGGCACGTGTAGACTTAGATTTGAGGCTGAATCAGTTTTTGACTTGAATCATAGGGAAAATGTCATTTTCAGAGACGAAGATGTAATGTGATGTTATAGGCAATCCCCAGAGACTTAGTTGGATCAAAATTTAATTTTGCTTTTAAATAGATTCAAAACAATGTGAGTCACTGTTTTCTGCATTATCCCATGTAATCATAAAAATTTCATACTGGCACTTAACACATCAATGATATTTTTTAAAAGCTTTCTTTTGGGGGATTCGTTTAAGCAGCTGGAAGGATTAACTTGCTTTCTCATCAAGGTTCAGACCACACAATGGTGCATAATAAAATTCTAATACATATAGTTGTCTCTTCAATAATTGCTTCTTTGTTATGTAATGTGCGCTATAATTTCAAAATATGAAAATGGAAATTATTTGATTTGCATTATATATGTTAATTTGTAGTCCACAAATGCATTTCTCTAAGAACCTTTGAATAAAATGGGCTCATCTTAAGGAAAGAACAAAATCTTTTGTTCTTCTAACGGTATCTGAATCAAAAAAGCAAAAATAGAAAATTTATAGATGCATGCTTTTTATCCTAAAGATACACAAAAAATAAAAATAAAAAAGGAGTGACTTATGAACAAGGCTATTCACTACAGCATTATTTATATAACAATCGAATGGCCCAGACCTTCATAGATGAAGATTTATCTCACCTTGCCAAGCAAGAAACCATTATCCATTAAGGTGCTTGCCAAGGTCAAAGAGGATATGGTGGGTATAGTAGAAGATGATAGTTATAAATATTAGCTACAGCCTTTTGTCAGGTTGATGAAACAAAGTGATAGTCATGAATATTTCTTTTTTATTTTGATAGAAATATATATGTGTGTGTATATATACACATTTGTAAGTCGTCTTTGTCTTCCTTTCTATTTTCTTCCATCTAACATCAGTAGGAAGGAAGTAGAATATCTAACATATTCTAAGTTATAGAATACTGAAGGAGGAGGATGCTTCAGAAAGAAGAGAAATAAATATCACAGGACTTTGTATTGTCTTTTGGGGACAGGGTAGTAAATTTTTGGTTACATGAGGTATAGTTGCAATATGTAAGATGGAATTGTAAGTTTGTTATTACATTTTGGGGGAGTTAAGTAGGATTAAAAGAGGGATATATCTTGGATGACAAGTTGGCAAAGGATGGACTGTAGTGACTTTGTATTTTTTCAACTTAGCTTAGTTGAAACTAAGTTTCCAAGTATTCTATTCCATACATAGTTCTAGGTTAGGGTGACCATAAGCAAAATCTGCATGGAATTTGAAGACCGATCAGAATCAGTTGTTAGGTTTATACTCAGCTCAGTATGAGGTCAGGCACAGTGGCAGCTCATACAGCTTATGACATTTTGGTGGAGCCACATGGGGCTGCAACTCAGTAGGCAGCTTCTCCAACTTCCCTGATCTTCTCCTTCAAATTCTCTGGATACTTGTCATGTGGCAAAGTGTTCCAGCTCTTTTGAAGGTTACCTACATCATCAAAGTCAGAGGCCTGAAGGTGCTGAAGCACCTTCATATAAGACTCCGATATGGGTTCCAGTGCATCTTCACAGGTTCCAGTTTACCCCTGCTCTCCTCACTTTATGTGCATCATTCCCTCCTGATTGCTGGTCCTGCTGACTTTAAGCCCAGGTCCAGATCCAGGGGTACCAGGCTTATGCAGATTATTTAACCAGCTCTCCAGATTGTGTAATGTCTAATTCCTTACAATAAATCCTTTGTATCATTCATAGTAGCTTTGCTTCACTGATTAAATCCTAATAGATTCAGGAAGAGTTTGTATTGTATGCTATCTTTCTTTTTTAAGAAAATGTGGAAGGATAATCTAAAAAGTAATAAAAATGGTTACCCTGTGGAAAGGAAAGAATATGGAGAAGAGAGGATGAAGCTGGAAACTGAAAGTATTTGGTTTATAGTTTTGCCTTTGGAATCATGTAGATACTTTTTTTAAATTAAAAACTAAAGTTAAATTAAAACAAACAAACAAACAAACAAAAAAAACCAAAGCAATCTCTTAATATGGAAAGAAACCAAAAATGAACCTAACAGTATGTAATTTGGTGGAATAACCAGATCTGGTAAAACAATTTCAAGACTTTGACTCAAAAATGTAGAAATATATATTCTTAGGTCTGAAAAGAAAAACATACCAAATTTAAGCTGTTTTCAGTGGGCAGGCTTATTTTTAATGACAATATTGATAAAATTATATTTTGAAACAATATGATGTATTTTGAAACAAACTACTTTATACACATACATATTATTATAAAATAAAACCAATGTAATTATGCTACCATCATTTAGAATTCAAAATTGTTAAAAAGAGAAAAGATACACATATTTTAAAAATCAAGTAAAATTTTACACATTAGATAAAACTGTGTAATTCCAATTCTAAATATTAGTACAAATTCATGATTAATTGTTTTTCTAAAATTTGTATATTTTCTAGTTCTGTGCCCTGAAAAGTCCTAGAAGCAAGAGCATCTCTAATGTCCATTCTGTCGTCTCTAAATTCCAGTGAAAGGAACCAGGACTCATTGGACAAATGCCTGATTCAGAGTCTAGGGCACTAAAGATGAACCCGAAAAATTCCGTTGCACCTAAAAGCAAGAAATCCATCAAAGAAAGAGGAGCCAGGAGCCACTGTCATTGACAGGATACCTTGAGCATCAAAAAGAATAATGGCTGCAATGAACTGAAATCATAAAGTATGATAAAACCTATGTGTTTTTAAAACAAAATAAAAATAGAACAGCAAAACAGAGCATCAATTATTGGTCTCCTTAGGAATTTACAAGGGCACTGACTTATTATTTGAAAATTGACCTTGAGGAAATATCAAGCATTTATTCTACCTGTTTTCAATGAATTTTCACAGTCATCAAGTTGTTGATAAAGATTTTTATGTAAAAATCAAGTCTAAAACATTCAGGAGAGAAGATTAAACTAGAAAGTCACATTTTTGCAATATCTAATAAAAGGATATATCTAGGCAACATCATTAATAAATGCTAAAATTCTTATTTGATAGGGATGTAAAGATAGATGACATTCTGGAAACTACTGTTGAAATTTTATAATACTGAATTCAAAGAACCAAATGCAACGTGTCTCTTCATGGAAGGCAATAGGATGCTCAATAATTCAATCTAGCCACCCATTCTCAGAAAATAAAGAAAATTGTTGTTGAAATTATAACAGCAGAATGTTGATCACTGCTGAATCTTGGTTATAAGAACAAGGAGTTTATCTTATTATTTCTTCTACTTCTAATTTCCATAATAAGAGTTTTGAAATATATATATTTTGGTTTCTAAAAAAACTAAAATCTAAATTATTGGTGAATAAATTTTTTTAGGAACAACCTTTAAGTTAAGGCTCTTTGTAAATCTGCAAATTGTGATTCCATATTTTTCTTCCTTCTCTATCATATCATAAAGAACAGTATATATATGTTACTGTATAGTAAAAACAAAGTACTATTCGAAGTACGATGCTGCATTTGAGATGAGACTTACTAAAAAGAAAGTAAAACACTCTCCTGGTTTTAAAATGTATTAAAATTTGTGTTTTGTAACAAAATTACAAAAAGGAAAGACCTTTGATTTTTAAATCATAAAGATCTTATTGGTAAAAACTACTTAATTTTCAGATTTTTCACTTTTTTGTATGTCCATAATATTTATTAAGTATTGTTTAAATAGTGAATAATTGTAAACAATCTAAAAATCTAATACTTGGGGGATCATTAAATTTATTAGGGTACTTTTATACAATTGAGGAACTATGCAACCATTGAAATTCATTGTAGATGAATGTTTAACTACATGAAATATATCAATAATTGGAAAGTTCAATATACAAAATAATATTTATAGCATTATTTTAGTAAAAATCTTTATGTCATGTAATATGAATAGAAAAAATTTAAAAAACTGTAAAAACTGAAATGCTTATAGTATTCCTAGATTATAGGCAATTTAAACTTTGTTTCTTTTTCTAAAACGTTCAGAATATATGTTCTGTGTCTGTATTATTTGTAATCAGAACTTTTAGATTTTTCACTATTATTAATTTTGTTCAGGCCTAAAATTCAGATTTTGATTATTTTCTCATTTTGATAATTTCTGCTGGCAATTAATTTGTGAGAGCGTGTGCCATTTTAAATCAACGAGTGAGTTTTATCTCATGAACTCAGAATCACAGGGATATACTATAACACAGGTTAAGTGAGTTTGGGAAACTTTCCTAGAATTTCAAGTTCTCAGTTTCCTTGTAATAGACTGTGGGTGGCTAGGGTCAAGCTTTCTAACATAGCAGTGGTCGGCACAGGTCATTTGCAAACCCATTTTTCTCAATATAAAATTCTTAATGATTTTCCTTTAAGGACAGTATTTGTGTCTTTGTGGCTTGCCTTCTTTGTTCTCCAGCCTACCTGAAAACATTGTGTTTAACTGGTAGGCAATTAATGACTGAATGAAGTAGTGTGGGAGAAATTAGTGATCAGATTGCCTACTCCTATTCTGAGAGATTAAGTAGCTCAGTTAAAAGAAAAGAGCTGCTGAAAAAGCAAAGAGCCTCTCACTAGACCACCATCAGGATATTTACCAAGGCAACTGCACAAATATCCCCACCAGAGTAGGGAAACTTTCTCTCTGGAAATGTTTGGAAAATATATCCTCTAGGCTTCTGCTTCCTGCTGTAGATCCATAGGGTATATTAATGGCTGGCAAATAGTAGCATGCTGTGTCTGATTGCTCAGGGCACTATTTTTTTCTCCAGAGTTTGCATCAGGGAATATTTTTCAAAATGTTTCTAAAGGTCATTTAAAATCTTTTTGAAACTAAGAAAATAATGAGATGCCTGGAAATGCTGAGACATTTCCTTTCAAATTGATAGCTGAAAACACAATAAGCTGTATGTATATGTCATTATTAAGACGGCCTTCATTTTCTGCAGAGATGCTCTCACCTGGAGGAAGCAATATACCCGAAATGGACAGAGTTCATAATAATCAGTGCTGAAGTTCTTAGGATATATGTTGCTGAACTCCTACACTAACACATTTTGCATATTTCCAAGAATATAACTTCATTTCCTGCCATAGGAAATGCAGAATAGAAAAATCCTCACAAAGGTGCAGCTAATGATTCACCCAATGTCAAGATTCTTAAACACAAATCTCATTTTTCCCCCAATGAACAGCAATATCATTTCATATAAAATGCCCTGCAAGCAATGCTCTTTAATTCTAATGAAATCAGTAATGATGGTGTTGATGGTTAAAACAGATGGTCCCTGCTTACAGTGGTTCAACTTATGAATTTTAGACTTTACAATGTTGCAAAAGTAATATACATAATAATTTACACAGGATAT
Source organism: Pteropus alecto (assembly GCF_000325575.1). NCBI lineage: Eukaryota > Metazoa > Chordata > Mammalia > Chiroptera > Pteropodidae > Pteropus > Pteropus alecto. Next base: position 29,581,942 of record NW_006442484.1, read on the forward strand.
TTAACAGGATTACAAAATAGGTTTTGTGTTAGATGATTTTGCCCTACTGTAGGCTAATATAAGTGTTCTGAACAGGTTTAAGGTAGGCTAGGCTAAGTTAGTTAGTTTTAGTGTAACTACACACAAATTTGATTTCTTTAATTTTTTTTTCCCTTCTGATTCAAACTGGTTTTGCCTAGATAATGGCTTTGTGATTCACTTGGTTTTTTTCCACCCTTATCCTTCCACCTCTGGATGCCTGCGCCTTTAATCAGTAAGCCTTAGGACGCAGGATTAACGGAGCCTCAGGTCTATAATCACAAGAACAATAGGTTTCAGTTAAACTTAAATTAAGGATAACATCTTGGCTTTAGATGTGTTTCAGCACCAGATCCATTGAAGCAGAACAACCCTACTGGTAGTATGAACAGGCCACAGGACCAGAAGGGATGGAGCCTTGGCTGATTCCAGAACCGAACACGATGATCAATTACTTCATCCCCCTCTAATCACCCACTTAGTAGCACCCATGACCCCAACTCATTTAGTTTCCATGACTACTCATTTTTCCCTATATAATCTGTTCTTCAAGACCCCCGGGAAGCCAGGATGTTGAGAGAAATAGTTCACCTTTGGGACTTGCAACTCTCTAAGTAAACCTTACCTTCTTTACTGCAAAACCTGCATATATCTCTTCTTTGGCTTAGATGCACGCGGGCAGATCTTTTTTTGGCCCTGATAACAGTTTAGGTGTATTAAACACATTTTTGACTTTCAAATATTTTCATTTTACTATGAGTTTATCAGGCCATAACTGCATCTTAAGTCTAGAAGCATCTGTAGTCATAATAGTCAGAATTAATATGCTTCCATTTGGGAAGTATAGTTATTTACTCATGAAAAAGTTGGTGATATTTATTGCTTATACATTTAAACAAAATATTCACCATAATTATAATAATTATTAACAATGAAAATTTCACTTAATAATCTGACACTAATAAAGTTTTTTGTCAAAGTTATCCATTCTGAGGAGAGTGTGAGAGGGAAGACATAAAATCATGCAAATTTAGACCACTTTATTTAACTTCTTAAAGATCATTTTATTTAACTTCTTACTTTTTCACAGGAAGAAACAAGAGACCCAGAAAGCTGATATATTTTGCCTAAAGCAATTAGTGCCAGAGTTGGGACTAGAACCCAATTGCACTGATCTCCAAACGAGAAGCAGGAAAGCAGTAAGGCCAACAGGTATTGCCACCTTCTTTGGTAGCATGTAAATTCTGCTCCCCCATTCCTTTCCTCTCTGACTTGCATTCTTTCCTCTCCCTACATTTATTCTTTATATCATTTCCAATTATATGGGAAATGTAAGAGTGAAAAAAATGATGGGACAGAAGCATTTAGGTCCGAGGTGATCAATTAATTTAGAGTGGACATGCTTTCTCTGAATTCAAAATAAACTCTGACTCCGCTCTATGCAACAGGAAGGTTTCTGGGATCTTGAGGTTGCTCCAGATTAGGATAAAATGGAATAGATGCAATATAGGTAAGCGGTGACTTACTATGAACCAGACACTGTTCCAAAGCCCTTTATATGGATAATCTTATTTAAGCTGCCCACGTGCTATGAGGTAGTTATCACAGATGATAAAAGTGAAGTACATAAGATTTTAAATGATTTACATAAATTACATAAGTATTACATTTGGAGCTAGAATTTCAGTCCAAACCTTATGACTCTAGAGACAGTCTATTATGAAGATTATGCCAATTCCATCATTAAAAATTATATTTACAGTCAAATTTTTAAAGTTTCATTTCAGTTAATAATTTCAACCTTATGCACCACGCATTTTACCACAACTAATGAGAAGTAAATATCACTGATAGGAATTTTAGTTTCTTTGTCTTGGGGCTGGGAGGCAATGCCTATGTAAATGAAATTCAATAGTCTATTCAACAAATAGTGACTTTTTTGAATATCAGGCATCAGGCATGAAGATACAACATGAAGCAAGAGAGATGTGTGAAGACGAATTGTATAATAAAGAAACAGTGAAAATAAAAATCCAAGATTACATCACCTATGTTACAGTTAGAAAATTCTCATGAATTCTCTTAAACGAATTGAAGAGATGGTAACCTGTTGATTAGTGGGGGAAAGCAAGTTTTTCTTCTAGAAATAAAAATACAAAGAATGATTTCTGAGAAATACTAAATGCTGAACACAGTGACTGTAGAAGATTTCCATTCTCAAATACTGACTGGAGTGGTGGAAAGACCCAACTTTCTTTTGAAAGTATTAACTTTCTTCACAGAGTTTTCCCTGGGGTGGTAAGTGCAGCAAGAAAAAAACATCTCTCTTTCTTTAGTTCTCAGAAGAACAATTTATCCATTTTTATTTCTTATTCTTTCCTGAAATAACAATGAAAAGGTGAAGGGAATGTTTTAAATCTCTGCCAGATACCTACTAAAAGAAGTTTCTACCATATTTTTAAAGGAATGACAACGAGATTAATAGACAGGAAGAACTTCAAGAACATATAACATAGGTTGTGATTTAAAGTCTTTTTCTCAGATTACTCAGAATATTAGAATTGAAAATGAAACTTATTAACCCTAAAATGGGAAACAACAGTGAACTTGGCACTGATTTTTATCTATCTCATTTTTATAACCCAGTGTACTTCCACTTGATCAAAATTGGAAGCAAACATTTTTATATCTATGTAATACCGTATAAAATTGATTAAGGACTTCTGGGCTGTTTCCTTAGAAAATGAGTGCATGTTCATATTAGCACATTAGTCTTAGATAGAAAAATTTGCTGGGTTAATTCTCTTTGTTCTATTCTAGGACATGTGTAATTAGCCCTTTAAAGCTTGCTGAGGAGGGTGACTCATATTCAGATTTGTCTGGGCTCTAGTGTGCAGCAGCAGTAAGAAAATTGGTTCTTACTACCAGTCTCTGCCTACTGCTTTCAGTCTCAGCCCCTTAATCATTGAGATTTTTCTCTCTTTCTTATAGTCCTCTGGAATTGACCCATTGGTAATTTAATCTTTATAAAATAAGCCACTCTTAAAAGTATCGAAGTTAATTTACTTACTGTGATTTGATTGATACTGGATCTTAATACAAAAAAATATTCTAACACAGCCTATGTCATGCATAATATTTTCAGATTTAGCAACAATTCATGTTTGTGGCAGGCACCGCAAATATTTGTTAAATAAATGGATGAATCTCTTCAGTCCAACAGTTCAAGAGCATCTTATCAAAATGAAATTAGAGCTAGTCTAAATCAAGGTCTTTGGAGCGGCAAAGAAAGGTGAGTGGAACAGCTGGAGGTGATTCACAGGCCAATAAATCCAGAAGAGAAAGTCTGAAAGACAAACCCTCCACTTAACTGCTTTGCACAGCACCTTGGATAGAAGGCCATAAAATCATAAAATTATGTGTGTGGACCTTATAAATTGAAACAATTGGGTGATGACACTGGTTTTGTTATAATGTAAATGGGAACTCTGACAATATGAATTATTGTTCTGAAGACTCGCTAATGGTGAATTATCAGAAATAATACTTGATGATCCTCAGGAAAAAATGTTTAGTAAGCCTCTGCATTTTAGGCATTGCAGAGGATAGAAAGAAATATAGGGAGACGGGTCTCACTCTGTATAAGCACATTATTTAATTAATGCTTATAACAATAAGTGAGTAATAATTTCCCTTATGTTGCAGATGGGCGATAAAGTAGACAGATTAACTACTTTGTTTGATGTTGCATAAATAGCAATAAACGAAACTAGAAATTAAACCTAAGCCTATTTCCTTTTTATTACTCTACTCCGAAAACCCATAGTAGAAGACAATGTGAAGTAAACATCAATATACTTGTAGAAATCAGAGTACAGAGAAATTATATTAGCAGTATGCCCGGCTCATAATAGGATAACCTAAGAATTTTGTTAGTGAATGAGTAACACATTTAACACGTTGATCTTTAAAATATTTTTATTTATTTTTATTACTGAGCTAGTACCTTAGAACATCTTCTTCTCTGCCTCACCCCTGTTTTGCCTAAATGAATTGAATGGTTGCTTCTATTTTCTAATTTCATATCAACTGAAGAGATTTGATATACAAGGTCTTATTTTGTCATTACAGAATCTGCAAACTCTAACTACTGATGAGAGAGTTGTTTAAGGTCAAATTAGAAGTGTTTTCTCACATTTTATTCTTCAGATTTGGGGTTTGAATCTTCAGACACAGAAATCAAGTTTTGCAATTTCTAACGTTAAACAAGAGCATAAGATGCAGTCTTTAAAAGACAGAAATGAGAAGTAAATGCATCCCAACCTTTGGAACATTCTCAGAAGTTTATTATTGTTTCCCCTAGCAAGCTGAAAACATGTTTTCAAAGGCCCTAGAGGAAATTTGTTAAAAAGGCAGAGAGGTGGCTATGGACTTTGGTCTATTTTTATTTCTCCCTGGAAATTCTCTATGGTTTTCACACAAAGTGCTGGAAAGGATGGCACTACTAATTAATTTCTTCCTAGTTTATTTATTTTTTCTATTCCCAGAGGCTGCTGTTTTGAATTTCTTAGGAGAGAGTGAAACATGTCAGAGTTTCTAAGAATAGTGCAACTACTCACCTGGAGATTCTCTCCAAGATGGTGGGCCTGGAGGAAACACCTATGGAGCAGGTATAATAACTTGTTATTTGAATTCCTTCCAAATACTTGGAAAGATGAGGGCACTAAAAATGCTACCTGGAAAGTTTCCTGATGTAACCATTTGAGTTTATATTATTATTATTATTATTATTATTATTTTATTTTGATGCAGCTATAGGTAAGAGTTACACAATTTGTGCTAGATGGAAAGATAATTCAGAGTACAGACTTCAGATAAAATCCCAGTTCTCACACTTATTAAATGTACCACCTGGAGAAGTAAGTCTCTTTAGTCCTCATTTTTTTCACCTGTAAAATGAGGATACTAATAATATCTAGTCATGAAAGTTAAATGAGGTAATAATACTTGTCATGAAAGTTAAATGAGGTAATTCATGTTTACTATTTAATAACAGAAGCTCTGGCACACAGTGAGTTCTCAAAAATTATTATGATGAGTGATGATCTTTATGATAGTGATTATATTCTTATAGAGCTCAAGTTATAATTATACCTATGATCTTATTTTTTTCAATTGCTACAAAATAAGTAGTAGCCTCATTTTCTGATAGGCCTGGAGAGTAAGACTTCATGAAACCAAAGAAGAAAACACTTTCTTAATTTAAAAAAAAAAAAAAAAAACTGTAAAAATTAGGAGGAACAGAGTAGAGAAAGGAAAGTTTTCTTGTGTTGGTGCATTCGCAGCAGAGTTCTCCTACCCTTAAAAGCTAGAGAAAGAGCAAAATAACACCCCCTCTCCTGTTATTATCAGTGGGAAGAGTCAACTGAGAATAGGTGACTTTCTCAGGATCACAGAATGATTTAATTTAGTCACAGATGGGAAACAGAAACATCATGAGTATTAAATCCTTCATTTAAGTCAAGTCTGCAACTTTTTCTGGCTTTTCCATTTTTACACTGCTCTTTCTATTTCTTGACAATAGCATATTAAAAACACTAATAAAATTTTGAGGCTAAGGGTATTTCAAATTTTGCTATATACTTCTGAGGTAATATCTGTCATCACATGGTAATGACAGCACAGATAATAGGTAATGGTAGTTACTCCTCTTTCAGAAACCACAGGGAATGTGAGCAGGACCAGTGGTCTTTGCGTGCAGTGCCAAGTTTCATCCATACACCCAATAGACCTAACTGGAGGGGAACGCGCATATTTAATATAAAATGTTTTGACTGTGAGCAACTTTCCTAAGATTGTGTCTGCCATTTAACATTTTAATTCTCCCTATTTTTGTAACTATGATCTTCTATATTTTATGTGATTATAAAGATGAAAATATGGCTGAATGAAGAACTATATCTCTTGCCAGAGATTTTTGTTTTTAAATTGCAGAGGATCTGTTGTGTTGTTTAGTCATTTTAGTTTGAATTAAAGTTAAGTTAATCTTGCCTGATTAACTTCTTCATTTCTCTCCTCCTGTCACTTCCTCAGGGTGTTCTTGCCTGATCCTCAGCCAAGGCCAGGGACTTAGTTATAAGTGCAGGCTGGCTTCCTTTTTCCTTCGAGGCACTTTTCTTTGTTAGTAATTCATATTTGTTACTGGGCTTATTTAATTAGTTCTCAACTACCCCTACCAAACTATAGTTTCAGTCAGAACAGAGACTGTGTTTCCTTGGCTCACCAATACTCCCCGTCTGTCATCGTCCTGGGCAGCAAGTAGACATCTAATAAATATTTGGTGAATGAACACTTATTTTGAATTAGGTGAAAGAACGGTTCCTGGACTCATAATACAAAATTTGCTCATGTTCATTTTTGGAGAAAAGATTTATTTGGAAAAGTATTAAAAGTTCTTCATTTTAGTCTTCATGAAACTTTTGATCAATAAAAATTTTCAGGCTTTTCCCCAAAATAGATCTTTTATTTTGGGTGGAAAGAGTCACTGAGTTTGTATTTACAATGGTACTCAGCAAATAGATAAACCAATAAATTCCAGCATCAGGCTGGTGGTGGAATCTTAAATTTTAGTGACGGTTGAAAACATATGTGATACCTGAAGTTGCCTCATGAGTTTCATGTGGAAGGCTAGCTCCAGGCAGCCTTGGTCCTTTCTAAGATTTTCTACCCACTGTTTCACATCATGGTGATTAGTCCAGTTTTGGATTTCTAGGGGAGAGCAGTGGGTAGCTTATGATCAAATCTTACATACATTTTTTTCTGGTTTATTTTGATAATTTAATTATGGTTTTAACCCAGAAGGCTGCTGACTTGAAAACCCTCCACTCAGGAATTTAGGGACATGGTTAGGGACTGCCCAGTTGTTTTACAAAATTGCCAAATGCCTCATGTGTACCTTTAAATCTTTCTGTCAGTTTCAGTACCAATATGACTTCTTCCCATCCTGCTTTGACTCCCTCTTGGGTCTTGTTTGCTCCTGTTGGAGAAATTCTGCCATTGCTATGACCTACATGGAAATGCCAGTACCCATGCCATGGGATGCTGTCTCTCTGTCTATGTTCTACTAGTTAAAGTGCTACAACATGCTAACTTTCATGCAGGAAGAAGAAGAGGATTCTTTCGGCTTTTAGAAATGACTTGTTATCTAAGAACCAAAATTTCACAAAGTCTCTAGTGAATCATTCCCACAGATCTGGCCGATACTCCTCACACATAGGCAATAAATTCTATGGAAAACATATGCCAGAAGCACAGTCCTACAGTGATGCTAAAAAGCAGGGAGGATTGTGCATGTTCTTATCTCATCAGTTCTTTCTCTTCTCCCCTATCGCTTTCTGCTACAAAGAGGACAGGACCTGAATGTTGAAAATTGGCACTTAGCTTAGAGTGACTTGGGCAATCAATCTCTTTAAAATTAGTCTTAATGTCTTCTTACCTTAGGTAGCAGTGACAATAGCAAGAATTTTCAGGAGTACCCTGAAAATAGACAAATTTTATCTTTTTTGCTCTCTTTTCTCCATCTTTTATCCTTCCTGCCTCCCTGTGGAAATTAGGACCTTCTTAGTATTCAGTGTCTAAGCATTGTGTCTTTGTGTCTTTCTGGCTGTCCAAATAACTTCAGATCGTTTCTTACCCTTCCAAAGCAAAAGGTCCCTTCACTTTAATCCTTGATAAGCTAAGTGTTATTCTGATGTTAATAATTCAAAATAAGAGATAATGGGCAGTGGATAATAGAGGGCTGATATTGCCATGGATTTTTCCACTTAAAACATTTGACAACACAAATGAATTTCAATTAAAGAATATTTTGAAAAAGTTATGCCTATTTCTTAGAAGGAGTAACATATGGAATCAAAACTTCAGTCACACAATTCCTTTTCAAGCTCGGATCTTATCACTTCATCCGATTTTGCAGCACTCTGGACATAGCAAAGGGAAGAAGACAGATATTAGTTATTATAAGGATTCGGGAAAACGTTAGATTTTGAAACTTAAAGACATAATTTTTAAAAAATTTAAAGCATTTCAATATGAACAAAGGTACAATTTTAAACAAAATTTGATGTAAAAGCAACTGTTTAACTGTCTCAATTCTTAATTATTATTAATCATGTTTAAATGTAAGCCTAATTTTATCTTTTAGTGTTAATTTTTTTTCTTATATATGCCAATACAAGAAAAAAACATTTATTAGATATTAAAATTTCTTTATACAGTGGTAGAATAAATCATTTGTGTTCTTTAATTCCCAGGGATCTATGGTTGAGAACTTTATTTCCATCAGAAGGCAAACTTTCTAATTATTGGGCTTTGCCATGAAAAAATTGGTGAGTCCTATCACTACATTCTTCTCCTTAAAGAATTGTGCCGTCAGGGAAGCGTTTATCTGACAACTGAGTTTATCCAACTCTGATACATGTCTATCACAGTTTGCAGAGTATCTAGGCCTGGAGTCAAGAATCATAGTACAAAGAGGCTGAGGGGAAGAAAGCCCTCAGGACTAGTTATGTGGGAGGCATGCAGTCACAGTGCCTGGCGTCGGAGGACTTTCAGTCAGGCAGGCAGAACAGAATTGGCAAAGTTCAGCCATAGCTCTTAATCTAATTTAGTAGTTTTCTTCAGGTATATCCAAAGAGTGCAAATATACCATTCATTAAACAGGCAAAAAGCAGTACTAGGAATTCAGTTAAGCAGTTGTTGAAGGAAGAGAAATGAATAACCCCTAGGGGCCAACATACTGGTAATTTACCTGATATTTTAATGAAAACTAGAAATAGGAAGGTATATTCCTAACATATTTTAAAATATGTTAACATGGCAAAATAGAAAATACACTGAACTTAGAGTTAGATGGTAGGAATTTTGTACAGTTTCCTCCAATTGCTACCTACTTGAATTTTGAAAAGCACTTCTCTTTTCAGTCTGTTCATTTATAAAAGAAATTTACATGGCCTACTTTCCTCATAAGAAAAATGTGAGGTTAAATGAGGGGATGCACACAAAAACACATTTAAAGTTAAATGCTAAGAAGAAATATAAAGAAAAAAATAAAAGAGAGATTCCAACATCAATAATATAATGGGGAGCAAGCAAAGTGGAGGAAAGGGGACTGTCCAACAGAAAGAATTAAATTCCACATTCAGATATAGAGAGGGGTAGGTTAGACTAGAGACATAATGAAAAAGCCGATCAGTGTATAGGAATATTCTTTTGTTGGTTTGATAGACTAATCACAGATAAGTCATCACCTTTAAAACGCAAATTAATTATCTCTTGATCCCTGCTCTTTAGTTACTTTGTATTCTTAAACTCTTATAAATTGTTTATTAATAGCAGTCCATATGAACTGAAATTATTTTCCGGATTGACAAAAGTAGCAATGTAACACTGTAGACCAATAGCAATAAACTAAAGCCTGCGTAAATCAGCATGTTCAACCCTTTTCCTTGTACTTAATGTCCCTGAGGAAAAGAAAGACACCACCTACTCTTTAGTTCCCACTTCGGATTAGGGAGTGTGCCTATCTCATGGAATCCTCTCAGGCATCTTATGAGGAAGGTGCTATTCACATATGGGGAAATGAAGGTCTATTGAGGTTCAGTAGATTAATAATAGTAGGTCTTCTAAAGTCACTTAGAAATTTTTAACTGTGTTTATGTTAAAGAAAAAAAAAACTCACCGATGAGCAGACAGAGGTTGGTTTTATTCCTATACTATTGCCAGCAATAGGGGAGAGAGTTCAGATCAAGTCTGAATACTCACTCAGCTGAGACAAAAGGCAGAAAAGTTTTTATGTGCTCAAGTGAGCTTGTGGAGGACATGAGGGGGAATGATGATCAATGGGATGGAAGGAGCACATTGGGTTACCCTTGAATTTGCTCTGTGATCAGACCATCTGTGTTTGCTAATGAAGATCCATACATCCAAGTTAGGCCCCTACCCTCCCCAAGAAACTGGGAGACAGAAGTGCTATTTCCTTGAATGTTTAAATTTCAAAGAGATTGTTAGCTGGTCCTTGAGAAAGACATTTTCTGAGTTGTAGAACTAGCAAAAAGCTAAGGACAAGTTCATAAGCATTTCAAAGAAGCCGAGAAAAAAATTACAAATTTTCTGAAATAAATGCTCTAGAAAAAGGGAGGATATAGGCCTATAGTCAGGATAAAAACTCTGAAGTTTAGCCAGGCTCAGGGGAACATTTGGACTGTCTCAGTCAGTTTAAACTTTACAATTGTCATGGGAAATGTAAAACAAAGAAACCCAAACCAAAAAAACTGCAGGCCTTAAAATCGGTATCTCGGGTGACTTTGGTATTGATATACATTTTTTATTTGGTAAAGAACATGTAATATGAAATCTACCTTTTTAACAAATTTTTTGCTTTACAATGTGTACTGCTAACTATATGCAGACTGTCGTACAGCAGATCTCTATAACTTTTCATTGTGCATGACTGATATTCTAAACCATTAGAAATGTGGTATATACATTAAATAGAGTAACATTCAGTCTTAAGAGAGAAGGAAATCTTGTCATATTTTATACTATGGATGAACCTTGAGAATATTAAACTAGGTGAAGTGAACCAGTCACAGAAGGACAAATACTGTATAATTCCACTAAATGCTACTCAGGCATTTGGACTGTGGTTTGAAAATCACACGTGTAGGTGCTTGTGCCATAATGTCACACTCCAAACGTCCCTGACTGAGCTATGAAGATATTCTCCATTCTTCACCATTTCACCTTCCTTACCCCCATGGTTTTTTTAATGGCAAGGATTATTTTAGATTTGGTGATGATGTAGTCATTTCAGTTTTAGTGATGGTGTAATCTCTGAGTACTTAGTTATATGAATATGTTCTGTAAGACACTACTGGTTGCCAATCTCTTCCCCTCCTCTTTTTGATTTGTATATTTTGTTTTTCTTGGACAGTGACACACTCAGGGTAAACAGGCTCTGCCACGGATTCAGGAAATGAATTACGATTGGTCAACAAGGAAGATGAATGTTTCCCCTTTGCTAAGTAACTCCTTTAATTAATTGTAAAAATGACCCAGTACTAGCAAATAAAATGTAAAAGCAATGTCCTGAGATGCTACTGGGAAGGATTTTTTTCTCCCAGTACAGAGAAACAGTGAGAATATTTTTCTCCTTCTTATTTCTTCGAACGAATTGTATAGCAAATGATGCTTAGAGTTGAGACAGCCCTCTTGCAACTAGGAGGTAACAAGCTAAATGTTGAAAAATCAACTACTGAAGATGGCAGAAGGGAGAGTTAGAAGAGCCTGGTCCTAAATGATATCATTACATTACTGCACCAAACTAAGAATCATCTACTTCCAGGTTACTATTAAAGTGTGCAAGATTTCTTTTTCTCACTAAGACAATTATTATTATGCTTGTAATTGTAAGCATCCTACTTGATAATGATATCACATATGATGAGCCCAAACAGAGGCTTATGTAGAGGTTGCAGAAGTCATCATAAGAGAAAAGATGGTATTCTTTCTGCATCCTTACATATAGCCAGAATTCATCTCTCTTTCCACATCATAATAGTAGAAACACTTTGCAGAGATTCTCTTGTTTTAAAATCATTTATGTGTGTGTGTCTTCCTTCTGTATTGAAATGTGATCCCCTGGAGAGTGAACGCTACATTCTATTTATCTTGGTATTCCTTCCAACTCCCATTTAATGTTTTGCATGTGCCAGTTGCTCAGTAGGTGTTGAACTGAGTGAACTGAAGTTTGAAGTCAGTAGCTGAGTGATTTATGAAGAGTGGACTAAAGTGTGAGTTGAATGAAATTCTCCATGGAGATAAAAATGGTGGTAAGATTAAATATGTCTTTAAAAGACACTCTATGAAAAGAATGTCAAGAGATCTCCTTAAATTGATCTTTGCACCACCACCACTATCCCATCAGCACTTGAATTATTAGGTTTAGGTAGATTAATAATTCTAGAAAGTCCTTGTAACTTTTCATTTGGTTCAGTGAAAAAGATCTGGTACTCCTGAATAGTTCACTAAAATTGTTGTCATTTATTTGATTTCGATTGCCATTTTTTTCAATGCTGTTTACTACCCTAAAGAATCATGTGAAACTATTGGCTATGTCTCAAACTCTTTCACCTCAGCAATAGAAACATCACATCAGTTTGGCTCACTTGCCCTGCAAGGAAAGTCATATGCGCTGATAGTGGAGTTAAAAATAACTCTCTGTTCGGAATTCAAGTTGGGTAGGAGACTCATCAGCTTCTAAGGCCACGGCCTTTCAGAACTGTCAACTGCCACTCAAGGGACTTAACATAGCTGCAAGGCATTTCAATACTAAATATTTTCCTCGCAGCCTAAAATGATTCAAAAGTATACAAGAGAGAAGGAAGTCAGCCTAGGGAATGAACTCAAATGGTCTTTATAGTTATGTGAATTCTTGTTTAACATTATTTAATTGCACATAGAGCTCTAAAGTGTCACAGGAGGCTCTATAGTCATATATTCTTTGATATTAGGAAGATCAATACCTTCATCATCCATCACAGATTATTAACTATTAAATTTTTAAAGGTTGTTAAACACTGGGATTTCACTGACATTGAACAGAACTTGACTTGGCGTTAATCTGCATTAAAGTAAAGCAGTTATTTTTTCTGATCAGTTCAATTCTGTGATACTGCAATAAATTGTGTATCTATCTGACCTTGTCAAGGAAACAGGAATAGTCATTTAGGACAGCCTAAAAATAAAATTTTAAATTTCACCACTAAAAATGAACAATTATGTGCACAATAGATTCCTAGACTTTGTTCTCTGTTTGACTGTCAATCTCTTCCTAAGTCCTTCTCAAGCCACCACCCAACATTTCTACCCTTAGCAACTCTATCACCATGAACCACAGTCGTTTTTTTCAGGGGCTCCTATTGTCTTATTTTATATATAATTGTTTGTGTGAGGGCTTAAGTGTGGCTCATTGCTATCTCTATAAAGTGACACCTGTCTCTTATCTCATGTCTCAGAAAACTCGTTTTCACCTTTATGTAGTCTCTTAGTCAGATTAGGTTAACTGTTACAAAATATGAAACGTCTGTACATAAACCGAAATCTATAAAACATTATTGGGAAAAAATTTAAAAATATAAGTAAATGGCCTTTTTCTATTAGTCAAAAGCCTACATATTGTTAAGATGTAAATTCTTCTCAACTGGATCTATGAATTCAATGCAGTCTCAATCAAAAGCCAAGCAGAATTCTTTGTAGAAATTGACAAGGGGATTCTAATATTCATATGGAAATTCAAAAGATCTAGAATAGCCAGAAAATCTTTGAACATAAAGTTGGAGGACTGACACTTTGATTTCAAGACATTCTAAAGTGACAGTAATTTTGACAGTGTAGTATTGGTGTCAAGACCAATGAATATACTGATGAAACAGAACAATAAACCCCAAAACAAATCTATATATATTTAGAAAACTGATTTTTGACAAAGGTGCAAAGGGAATTAATTCAGTAAAGAAAGGAATTTTTGTTGTTAAAAATGGTGAGGTAACAATTGTAATTCTATAGATAAAAAAGAAAAAAAGGAGGAAGAGGTGGAGGAAGAGAAGGAGAAAAAGAAGAAAAAGAAAGAACTTCGATCCACAGGTGACACCTTTTACAAAATTTAATCAAAATTTAATAAATGTGAAACCTAAAACTGTGAAATTTCTAGAAGAAAACAAAGGAGAAAAATCTTTGCGACCTGAGTTAGGCAAAGATTTCTTAGATGGCACTAAGTGGCAGATAATACAAAGTATAATCTATAAAAAAAAAAAATCAATTATACTTCATCCAAATTAAAATCTTCTGCTCTTCAAAAACATTAATAAGAAATTTAAAAGAAAAGCAAATATTTGAAAATCATAAATATGATAAATAAATTATATCTAGAACTTACTAGTAAGATAATAAACAAAAGAAACCTTATAAAATGAGAAAAACTTACTAATAAGATAATAAACAAAAGAAACCTAATAAAATGAGCAAAAATTTGAACAGACATTTCACCAGAGAAGGTATATGGATAGCAAAGCTCAATATTATAAGTTATTAGAGAAATCTATATTAAAACTACAACTTAACACCCTTAGATACATATCAAAATGATTTAAATTAAGATCGTTCATATCTAGCTAGTGTTGGCAAGGGTATGGAGGAACTGGAACTCTCATATACTGCTATGGGAAATGTAAGGTAGTACAACTACTTTGGAAAACAACTTGGAGGTCTCTTTAAAAATAAAAGTAAAATGCACCTACTGTATTATCTTGCCATTCCACTCCTACATATTTATCAAAGAAAAACTAAAGTTTATGTTCACACTTGCATAAAAAAGTTTACAAAAGTTTTATCTGTAATAACCCCACACTAAAAATAGCTCAAATGTTCAACAGACAAATAGATAAACAATGTGTGGTATAGCTGTACAAGCAAATATGACGCAGGAATAAAAAGGAACACATTATTGATACATACAAAACTGTAAATGAATTTCCTCCAAATTATGCTGTGCATTAAGAATCAGACAAAAAAAAAGTATGTACTATAAGATTCTATTAATATAAAATGCAAATTAATTTATTTGACCGAAAGTAAATTAGAGGTTGCCTAGGAAGGTCAGGGCAGGTATAAGGGAGGGATGTGTCATGAGAAATGTCTTGGAGTTGATTGACATGTTAATTATCTTCCTTGCGATGATGATTTCTTGGGCAGATACATATATCAAAACATAGCAAATTGCACACATACATATGTATTCTATGAAAATTAAACAATAAAACTTTTAAAAGACAATCAGTGAGTGCTTTTCACCAGTTGCATGTGAACAGTAAATTTACTCTCTTAAGTTTCCATTCAAAAACTTGAGTAAGCAGTGATATATTTAGCTTAAAAAGGAAAGAACAACAAGAAGAACAACAACAACAAAACAGGTGGAGAAATAGGGTAGTTGGCAGTCATGAATAAACGAATAAGTGAATTCCAAATCTACTCATTCCTGGCAGATTCCATCTGAGA
>NW_006442484.1:29597093-29618146 GCF_000325575.1 Pteropus alecto
TTACTGTGGAGTTTTGCCTTTACTAGTACAAATTATCCATCTTTGGGCAAGACAGTTCGCATTGTTTTAGACCTGGTTTCTTCACTTTTAAAAGTGAAGAAACCAGGCATATGCATGTTTTTGAAGATAATTAAATTTGATACTTTTATAAAAGTATCAAACAGTTAAAAATGCATAATCAGTTTACCAATAGATCACTGTAAACAGTTAAAAATGCATAATCAGTTTACCAATGGATCACTGAAAAGAAGGCAATATGGGCCATACTAGAAAATGGATTTATTATATTTTCTATCACTTTTTGAAAATAATTCTTGTTACATCCTTTTCTTCTTTTCTTTATATTATTTCTCAGATGCCTTAAATTTTCTAGACATTCTCAGGAACACTCTTAGTTTTCCAGGTATAAAATATTAATCCAATCTAAATAAAATCCTCACTCTCTCATGTGATTGAAAGCTTTTTCCTCTTCCATACCACAGGCATGATGGGCTTAAAAGCCTGCAGGCTATGAAAAGTTGCCTCACTGTTTATCAGTATCATCTTTCTACTAGCTCATCCCCTGTCTTGTACCTCCGCAGTTGCAAGCAGGGGTTGGTCAATTCTTACTTGAATGGTGCTCTCTAAATTTGTCTTTAGAGTTCTCTGTCTGTGAGATGCCCAAATGCTACCTTCTCATGGGGTGATTTTGTGACTTCTTAGAAGACCCACCTACTTGTGACCTCCCATGGCACCCTTTCTCCTCATTGGTAACACCTCCCTCCAGCTAGTTGGTTGCTTATGACTTCTCCCTCAGCTCCTGGCTTCCACTGCAAATAAGCTCTTATCTTGAAAGTTAAAGTTATAATAATTTTGCTTAGTCTAATCATAGCTTTTTTAAAAGCATGAAATAATAGGGGTTGATGTCATCATCATAATCAGTATTATAAATAAGAATACTCATCTTTTGTGTCTTTTTAATTTGCAATAGCCAGAGAGTCTCCATATAAATTTAATATATCAGAGAGGTATACATATGATTGAAGGAAATGATTTATATCCAATATCTCAAGATAATTAGTGTATATACCTAACATTTAATAAATTTAATTTAAAAAATAGAAAAGTATTATGTTTAAATATTTATTTGTAAATGCTTCAAACCATAAGATTTCTCTCCGTCTTAACTATGCATGATAAAAACAATAATTAAGATTACTTTATATATAATAGTTATATTTTGCTGCTGTTCTTCAAATCTGCTAATGTGAAAACTGTGACTTGTTTACTTTCATTGCTAGTCTAGGAAAAAATGTTTATAGTTTAGTTACTGAGAAACTGTCATTTCATATTATTATAAGAATACCTGTTGTCAGACCAGTAATGCTAGGAAGATAATATATGCTGAAAAAAAAAAAAAAAAAAGATACCCAAACAGCATATTTGTTTTATACGTTTCACAATTAAGTTATATGGTATTGACATTTAATAGCTCTGACTTCACATCGAGGCACCAACGTATGGCATCACCAGTCCCTCAGGGTAGTTCAGCTTCTTACATGTCAGATCATAGCTACTGGAGAAGTGTTTCAGGAGGTCGAGGTAAAACCACAAGGCTTCTTAAAGCCTAACCTCAGAGGCAGAAGCATCACTTCCATTTAATCCTATTGGTTAGCCAAGTCCCTAAAGCTAGGTCAGGTTTAAGAGGGAAGGAACTTGGTGTCACCTCTCAATGAGAGGATTAGCAAAGAATTTGCAGCCATGTTTGATCTCCCAAAGAGACAAGATTCTGAAGGAAATAAGGAGTCCAAGTTGAGAGCAAAGATAGAAGGATTATCTTTAGAATGGTGGAGAGACATGTCTGCCATGGAGATAAGAACAAAGAGAAAGCGTTCTGGGGAATGGAGATAGAATTTTTGAGATGACAATGAGAGAAAGTGGAAGGAGTTATTTTCAGAGAGTTCGAGTAATCTGAGGCTATCTAGTGGAAGGGGAGTTTCACATAATGGAAATTATTCTACTCACCCACTGCCCATATATTTTACCTCTGGGTGTTACTTCATTTTGATAACAGTATATTTCACTCCAGTGTCATTTAGGGCTGTGGGGAAGGTAAATTGGTCTCCTGGAAAAGGAACTCAACAATGACCTCATTCTCAGTCTAAAACGCAGTTTAGCAGATCCTGTGATTCTCTGGAATATTCAGATGCTTAAGGGATCGAGCGGAACAACCATGAACTGAGGTTGAGTCTCAAAACATGAAATCTGCTTTCTGCAAATTATCCCAATAATCTCTTCCAAGGCTCTTCTAGATAAAAGACAGAGCCACATGAGGGTGACATTGGCAGATTTTCAAAGCTGCAGTGGTGGTGGCTTGGCTCCTATGACTTGCACAGAGCCTTTGTTTAGGGTTGATTGATACAGGTCTGCCTTTGTATATCCTTTTAGTAAATATCTTTAGAATTTTTCTAATTAATTTTAAAAGACTGTTTCTCTTTGGCATTGTGTCTCATTCTTTTCATATTATAAATTCCAGTGATAAATAATGTCTTTTCATAAACGAAGTCAAGTAGGAAATTGCAAAACAGGTTATACATGGTGGTACTATTTTATATCTGGATCTAATATTGGATCAAATATTGTGCCCACTTAGTCTCCACGCCCTAAGTATGTATCAGTAGGTTATATAGTATTTTGATTGATTTGGTCATTGAACAGTTTTATGAAACTGACTCAATCTTTTAAAATGCTTTCTGAAAAAGTAAAAAATAATGACAAGCTTGAGGATTTATTTTATCTTTTGAAAAGTTCTTAAGAGTGATTAAACCTGTATTTTAAAATAAGTACATTATTCACATACCAATTTAATTCTTCACATTCCCCATAAAGCAGAAATGGGATTGCCTGCAATAAATAAACTAAAGTACTTACCACTGTAGTTTCCATGTGTTCTCCCTCCATCTTTTGTTTCTACTTTGAATGTTCATCTCCTCATCCCCTCCACATTTTAGATGCTAAAGTGCTCCTGTTCACCACACTGATTTCGGACGATTAGATAACATTTTACCATGGAATCTCATGAACGAAGTAGCATTTGAGCTAATGGGTTAATCAGATTAGCTGTTTCTCACTAAAATATGAGATTATGAGAATGAGATACAGAAAAGTTATGTTTATATTAGAGTTTGAAAAAAGAAACAAAGATCTAGAATGCAGAAAGACATCTGAATGGAGGGGTCAACCAAAGCCTCTGGGTCAAAATGACACCAGTATCCTCACCATGTATACATGAAATATTTCAAAGGAACACTATCAGAAAATGGAAGTGTGTTAGAGATGAATCTTCATCCTTAACAATTCTGCACAAAGAGAGCCCTGAAAAATGTAAATATGATATAAATAGTTAGAATTAAAAAGATAAAAACATTCTGGTGGTATTTGGTCTTAAAGACAATGACTACTATTATATGTTTTTGGTTCAAAAAAATGGAGTTTTAAATATGAAATCATTCTTTGGCTTAAAAACCACTGAAAGTAACGGAATTGTTGATTGATTTTCATGCTGGATAATTGCCTAAACTAATTAAAAACACTATTTAAATGATTTAATACTACTTTATTTCTCAAAAGGCTTATTGCTACCCACAGCCTCAATCCAGTTTCCCGAAACTAAGCTTAGCCCCACTATGTATGTTACCCTCAACAAACCCAACTTAGCAGATCCTCTGATTCTCTGGAATATTCAGCATTAGCCCTCCTCAGTGGCAGTTCTACTCAGGGGCTGGTTGTGGCATTGCCAGGCAAGTTAGAGGAGCAGAGCACTATTCATTCCTTGGTTTTATCTATAGCACACCCTTCAGAACAACCTTAAACTCCTCTGACTTTCCTGTTAGGATAGAACTGTAGTTGCATTAAGGATCCAGTGGCTGGGCATAAGGCCTGCATTAAACGCATGACATAAAAAGGTTCAATGTGCCTGTGGTACTGAGCCACCTACACAAGGCAGTTTTAAGAGGACATTGCACAGTAATTACAAAGATGTTAAACAGAATCATTATCTCTCAAAGAAAGCTTGCCAATATTCCTTTGAAATAGTGCTATGGATTAAAAGCTAGTTTAGAGCTAAAGAAAAAGTTAGGGGGTAATGATCATTTCTAATGTATCAAGGGGAGCTATAAAGAGAAATGCTGAAGAAATTGTGTGAGCTCTCACATTTAACATCTCTCACATTAATCATCTGAAAACAGAGATAAACATACATTAATTAAATCTGCAAATGATACTAAATAAAGCTCATTGTTACCTTCAATGGAGGACAGTGTTTTCAGAAAACTCTGGGATGGTAAATAAGGTCACAAAATGACTAAGTGAGATGTAATTCCCAAACAACTCATATTTGTCAGGATGTCAAAATTTTGCAGTTAAAAAACACATTTTTCCCTTTATTCTTCTCCTTCTTCCTTTTTCTTCTTTTAATTATCATACAATGTTCATTAAGGGCCAAATTAAAAATGATCAATTTAAAAGAACAAACAGTAATAGCTGTTATTAACTTTTCATATTTCCAGACAATTTTCCCTTATGTATGTAACATATTCACTACCATATTTTGCAATGGATTAGTTTTTCTAATTTTTAATTTTTTTATAGCAAACTATTTCTATATTTTTAGGAGCCCGAGACTGCCTACTGCTTTAGCTGATCAAGCATAGGCTCTCACACAGAAACTGCTCATCACGGAAACCATATTTTTTATTTTGGTTATGTTCAAATGATTTCAAGTAGCTGGCTAAACCCTGAAAAAGCGAGGCAGGTAGAATAGAGGAATGTAAGGGAACCATAAACCGGTGGAAGCAAGGTGACCACATTTTCTGTTATGTTCCTTTAGTTATAAATACAAAATAATGTAGCAAAGAAATTCAACAATCATATTTGGGTTATATATGGACTTTATCAGAAAGAACAAATATTTTAAATCTTATTTCATCTACATTTAAAAAATTATTTTCTTATTTTTTTAAATTGTGTTAAAATGTACATTACATAAAATTTACCATTTTAACCATTTTTGAATCTCCAGTTCAGTGGTATTAGGTACATTTACACTGTTGCGCAATTATCACTGCCATCCATCCCCAGAACTCGTTCATCTTGTGAATCTGAAACTCTATTCCAACTGAATAATAACTCCTCATTCCCTTTCCATCTAGTTCCCAGGTACCACCATACTATTTTCTGTTTCTGTTAATTTAACTATGTTAGGTACTTTATACAAGTAGAATTATATATTACTTGTTCTTTTGTGACTGTTTTATTTCACTTAGTATAATGTCTTCAAGATTCATCTATGCTATAGCTTTTGTCAGAATTTTCTTCCTTTACAAGGCTGAATAATATTCCATTGTATGCATAAACTATATTTTATTTATCCATTCATCCATTGATGGACACTTGGGTTGCTTTCACCTTTTAGCTACTGTGAATTGATGCTACTACAAATATGGGTATACTATCTTCTTTCAATTATTCTGAAATATATGAACAGAAGTGAAATTGCTTGATCATATATTAATTCTAGTTTTAATTTTTTGAAGAACTGTAATATTGCTTTCCAAAGTGGATGCACCATGTGCATTCATATTACCAGTGCACAAGGGTTCAAATTTCTTTACATCTTGACTATACTTATTTCTATGTTCTTGTAATAACCATACTAATGAGTGCAAAGTTTATTTCACCTACATTTGACAATATTTTTTACTTCAGTTTGGAAAACTGCAGTTATTAGAGAAGATGTTAATTTTTGCTTCTATTTCTGAGAAAGATAATTGTTATTAATAAAATAATGATCCAGTGGATAATTTTTATAAAATCAAATTTCTAACTATTTTCTTTGAAAGACAGAAGTAAATTTCCATTTTTTCTACCAATACATTATGGAAAACTTTTTTTCCTAATACTTTATTCTGCCTATTCAAATATTATATTTGATTTATGAGAAAGAACACTTTACCTTTCTACATAGACCAGAAGAAATTTGTAAATGATAAAATAATGCAAATGTTATGTGTCAACTCACCATTTCTTTCATATTGATGTGGGATTTTCTAGTATTGAGTCTGCCAAAAACATCCCGGACATTTATATTGGCAATTAGGACCACAAAAATTTACGAATAAATATTTTAAGTCTTTTAAGAAAAAATAATTCATAGGAGATTTTAGGTATAGGAGATACCTTAGCTTGATATATATATATATTTGCTTTTGCTCACTGCCACACATAAGCAAACAGAATTTAAGCAAAAGAAGTAAATGACAACCAGAAAATAAAACAATAGCTTGATGAAATCTACTATTTTGATTCTATTATTGGACAACAACTCATAATAAGCACAGCCAACTCCCAATTGCTTGAACATCCCTTTCTTTTCAGAGTTCTTCATAATGATCATATACTTTGGTTACAGGTATTGATCACATGCTATTGAACGAAGGACTAAAGAGAACATTGATCCGATATTTTTACCTAGTACACATATCATTTAAAATTATTTTAATACTTAGGGAGTTAATAGGGCGTGACATTATTAGATTGTCAAACAGAAAATCTCCCATTTCAGTGGCTGTGAGCTATTTCAACAGATATCTGTACCTGCTGACAGCAGAGTACAAAGGAGAAGAGTAAGAATCAAATGAAAATTTTAAACTGAACTGTGGTCAATGAACATGTCAATAAAGTGAAAGTATCTAATTCTCCAGGAACTGCTCACAGTTAAAAAGACTTCAGAAGGTCTTGACTTTTGCTCCTTACCTAAAATTGATATTTGGCTTGATTTATCTGATTTACAAATCTTTAATTCTAAGCCTCAAATCAGGGTAAAATTGTAGCCATCTAGTTTTGTCTGCAATGGGACCAACATAAGTGCAGCATGTGGGATTTGTGAATAATACGCTTTGCTGGGCCAATAGCCTCAATGCCAGCTTAATTGTTCCAAGTAATGGTTTGTTCCTTAATGAAGATTCCACAATGCAATTGTTGTAGAAAAATAATGATTACTTTAGGACAGATGGCGAAGTGGCAAGATGGGGAAATCGTCCATATAATTCTTACTCTCGATCCTGAATTTGATGAAGGATAAGAGTTTGACTGAATACTCCAGCAGGGGTATTTATACAGCTCTGAATCACCCACTTATTGCTCAGCTCTTCATTCTCTTTTCCTTAAATAATGCAATCTTTGCCTATGGGGTTGAAAAAGTGAATGACTACGCTAATCTTTTAACTAAATAACTTAGAGTATTGCAAAAGCGTTTTTGTGTTTTTGCCTCTACATGTGTGTATATGTATATGTTCTAAATTTTGAAATATAAAATGAAAAATAAAATTAAAAGTTCAGATAAATAAATTTTTTAAATTAAATCATGAAAGATTCAACTGTCTGGATTTTTTAGATTAAATGTTAGTAGTTGTGTTTTTTGACCATCACATTTGTTTCTATAGCTATAAACCTTTGTTCAAATATCATGTATACATCCTCAGCAACATGCTTCTCTGAGACATTGAACATATGGACACATATCTTAATTTAATAAAGAAAATCTTTGGTATATTACATCAATAAAACTGATTTTTTATTAAGCTATTATTCTTAAACCAATCATTTGCTTTTTGGTTTTATCTTCTACTCTAATAGAATATATAATATTACTAAATTTTTTCTTGCTATAACGTTTAAAACTGATATAACCAAACAGTAGGGAAATTAAAGATTGATTATAGCAGAAATTTTTAAGGCAATCTCAGTAAAGTCACTGAAATTTTATGTAAAAAATTGTAAATGCAGGTTCATATACACTTTTATTCTAAAGTGGCTTTCATATTTATTTAATTGCTATAGAAGGGTATATAATTCAAATCGGGTAAGAACTACTGAAATAAGAATGGTGTTATGGAATATGTACGTTTCGAAAGATATTGCCCAACTGTTCTGAAGTCTGCTGCTTTGTTTGCATATAACCTAGAGTAGATAGATATGAATCAGTGCACACATTAATAGTCTCAACTGGTGCAACACATTTGTTCTGATTGCTATAGCAGCTGTTTTGATTAACCACCACTACTACTTAGCTATTGATAATGTAGGTACTTTATTTCACAATCTCTCTTTGTTGCCCATAGATCTCTTTGTTCGGTCATGCATGATAATCTATTACATTTCTAGCATTCATTCACTCATTCATTCATTCAGTTTTAAATGTTTTTGAGCACTACCAGATACCATACAAAGTGCTCCATGAATCATTTAAAGAAGATGCGATCTACTACAAAAAAGCAATCAGGGACCATATCTTCAAAAATTTTATGTGCCAGCCTGAGGATTTTTGAATTTATTTGTATAAAATAAGAAAGCACTGGAGAATTTTTAGCTGGAAAATGACACATGAAATGCAAAATTTCCATGGATCATTCTGGCAGTAGGAATGGAGGTGAATTTGAGAGAAATAAGGTCAGAGGCAAAAGTACAAGTAATGGATAAAAAAACCCTGCTTCTGCCAAGTGGAGACTAAAATCTTAAATAGTGGACTAATTTTAGAAATATTTACTAGTTAAAATCCACAGTACATAAATCTATTTAGCCATAAATTGACATAAAGAAGTCAGAGGAAGAAACAACTTTGTGGGGGAAAAAAAACTAAGATTTCAATTTAAGGTTTTGGTTTCTTTTGATTTTAGAGCAGGTTTTGAAATTGTATGGTAGAGATCTAAAGATGCAGATTTTAAACTTGGTGAATAAATTTAGGATTAAAGATGAGATTTGAAAAATCACTTTATAATATAGGAGCTAAATTATAAAATGGGTGAAATTATAAAAATAGTCAGAGTGAAAAGAGGAATAGGACAAGATCTGAGCCTTGAATTGTATGACTTCTTAAACTTTCAAGGGTAGGCACATGAAGAGGAGTCCTTAAAAGAGACAGAAAATGAATGGTCAGAAAAGTTTGAGGAGAAATCAGATGATATAATGTCACAAAGACAAAGGAACAGAGTTTAAAGAAGAGAAGGTTTGACAGTATCAAATGATGCAAAGACGAAGAACAGATAAAATAGAAAAATATCTGCTTTTTAATTTGGCATTTTATGAATTGTTTACTGATCAATAAGACAATTTCCTCATCTGCCTGCCTCTTTCAACAGACTTGACTAATTACATTAAAAGATAATTTGATTGTTTTATTGATATTATACTATTTTTATTTTATATAAGGAGTCAAAGCAGTATACATATTGCTATGATGTTACATATTGTATCTATATTCCTCAGATTGTTTACTCCAATAGTAAATATGAGTGTTTTGTTATTCAATAGCCAAAATGAGTGTTATGAACTCATTTAATGAGAAATTTTATATAACAATACATTATTATTTTTCATTATGTCTTCACTTGGCAATAGTGAAGTGGGGGAAGACTCTGTACACCAGGATAAGGCAGTCAGTGGATGAGGGTTGCCACAAAGAATGGGCAAAATCTTACAAGAGGCAGCTGCTCTCTGGTTAAGGAAAATTCAGGGGGAAGGACTGGGCTGTGTGTCATCAGACAATCTTCCCAGCAGCTGGGAGAATAAGTGTCTCAGTCCTGAGAGGCTGATATGCTGGACAACGCCAGTGCATATCCTACAGTCTTTCATATAAAATAAACTCATAGAACCTGGCATATAGTATAGACTTAAATAAGTGTTAACTGATCTTGTTGAGTGTTTAAATAAAAGACCTACTACTTTGCATGGCTACAAGACTTTGCACTGTCTAGCCTCTCTTCATCCTCAAACTGTACAAGTCCTTTTCCCTCCTCCACCCATATTTATAGTTCTTTAAACTTGGCATCCTACTGGCCTGCAAATATACAGTGCTCTTTATGTAGAATCCACTCCCATGCCCCAAATTTATAATTAATCCCCCTTAGTTGACAACTCAAAGTCATGCCACCTTCTAGGGAATTTTTCCCTAACCCTAAAAATGTGCTCTGTTACCTCTATTTGAAACTCCCATGGCATTATGTGACTTTCTTGGAAGGAATTTATTATAGTTAAAACTAGACTCATATTTAGTTGATTATTTGATTAATAACTGTTACCGTCACTGGACCCAGAGTTCCATGAGGTTAGGAAACCTGTTTGTTGCTTGCTTGTTATATTGTCCCAAATACATGGCAATGTGGCAATAAATATTCTTTGAATAAATAAGTGAATGAATTACCCAGTATTTATAAATATTAAGAAGTGAATACATATTTTATATTATGTATAAAATAAAATAACACTGATAATTTTTATAGAGTAATCAAATTTCAACCCTCAGAATTTTCTTTTCCTTTCTCTATCCAAAGTCTCAGGTCATATTTTATAAACTTTCATTAAAAGGAAAGAAAAGACCTACTGGAGAGTATACTATATCTACATGCAACTTGGTAACTAATCTCGATTAATTGTGGGCTACTAAACTGCCAGGAAATACTCATTTAATGAACAAGGGGCTTCAATTAAATAGCAGCTGTTTTTTCCTTTGTTTTCTATAATGAACCAGGAAAAGTCTGCAGCTGAAAGTAGATGACTCTTGCAAATCTAGCTGTAATCTAGACCATCCTGTCAGAAGTAAATTATTCTCTTTTAATACCTTTTAATTCTACGCTGAAAATATGTTTCTGACTAGGATGACACATCTACTTTTGCTCCAATTTACTGAAAAATTCTCAAATTAAACTATATTTTCAATTATAATTAAATTCTAGTGTTATAATTTGCTGTTAAAGCTTCATACTACCTAAAATTAATGAGTTGGAAATGCTGCTGCAGGTTGGCCTAGAAGCTTCTAGAAGATTCTAGAAGCTTTGGCTGCTGCTGATAGAGAGAGCGCCAGCCTGGGCCTCTTCTTATAGGGGGAATATTTGTGAATAACATGAGTTGACTGCTTGGCATGAAATTTTCCTGAAAAGTCTGATTTTCATGCTAAAATAGTGTCCTAGTGTGGAATTCCAACTTTTAATCACCTGGAAAGCTTGTTACAAATAGATTCTCAGTCCCATATCAAGATATTCTGATTTGATTGTCTTTAACAAGCATCTCAAATAATTCTGATACAGGTACTTTGTGGCTTATAGTTTTTAGAACACCGCTCTAGGAACTCGTGTCCCAGTTTCTCAGCATACACAAATCTAGGCTCTGTAATAGACCCATCGAACTCCCTACTCTGTTACTTACCTTACTCTCTTCCAACCAACTTTCTAGTGACAAGGAATGCTGAGCTTAACACTGAGTCTGGGTTCATAACTTTTGCCTTTCTTCATACTTTTCCTGCTGCCATTCACCACTACCTTTTCTATATTTAGGTTCAATTGTCAAGGTTTTTCGCAGATGTCTCCTATCTTTTAAAAACTCAGATCACTCCCCTCCTCTGTGTACACCTATTCTACAGCATGCCACAGAGACAACAAAGAGATAACATGCAAATTGACTCTCTCTATCTCATGTCTGTAGCTTCATCACCAATTGATCATGTCTCCGATTTTAGTTTCAACCGTTCTAAATCATGCTCCAGAAGCTACTACCAACCTATAAGGTTTGGCAGATAAAATAAAACCTGTTGACCATTCCAGCCATTAGTTTAAAAATTATAATTATTATTATAGCTATCATATTCTATGACATTCACTTATTTATATATGTGTCTCCTACTAGACAGAAACCAGGGATCATGCTTTATTCACCATCAGCACTTAGTCCTAGTACTTGGCACAAAGTAGGCCCACAATAAATATTTGGTTAATAAATTCATAGCTGAATGATACTGATCTCTCAAGGAAGATATTAAATATTTTCTGTGTGCATCTACAATTTAGAAACAGCTTCTGCTTTTTTGTTTCTTAGACCATAGCTTCACTCAGAACATGTCTTTATAATCATTCAGTTGAGGGTAAAAATTAGATATGAATTAGTCTATCTGAGAAATATTTTCATTGTATCATTTACATATCATAAAGATTCTAAACCAAGAAATGCAAAAATAATTTTTTTCTTACTGATGTTTTGAGTAAAGAATTGGAGACTGCTCAACCTCTGATTACCAGAAGTTATCAGAGATTAGAAATCTAAGGCTAAAGTTTCCTCTGTCTTAATTCCTACAGCAACATTATTTATTGAATATCTTCTAAGCCTCTGACTTTAATATATAAGGGTTTCACTCTACTGACCTGCCTTTAAAAAGCTTTAATAAAGCTTATTCTTCTTAATGAGATGAGATAAGATTGCATTGGAATGAAATGGGCATAATTAGAAAGAAGGAACCAGAAGGAACAGAGCAGAGCAGATATAATTAATAAATATCTTCAAAAGCATTAAATAGAAGCATTAAAATTTCCAAAGTTTTTGTTATTAGGAAGAATAGGATCATTCATAACACTACTGCAGGTTTAATAAGTATCCTCTAAGAAAAGTTCAAAATAAAAATTTCCTGAAGATAATCATTTAGTTTTATGAGTTAACTCTCCAAATAAGTAATAAATATGGGTGAGAAAAAATATATAACCAATAGGCTTAATTATTTAATTAAGAGCTTCTAGAGCTCTTTAAAGTATATCTAGGCATTAGGCAAATATTTAGTGAAACAATTAGCTGGCAATACACATGTAGGATATTAGCTGGTTTATACATTGCAGGATGTTAGTTTCTAAAGAATAAAACTGGAGTTTTTCCTAAAACTTCAGCAGGGTCATTATTTAAAACAAGGCCTTTTGATGGCTGTTCTCATTTGTCACCCTTAATTATCCTCAAACCTATTTGTTCTTTTTCCTAACATTGTTCCCCACTCATTTTATTGATTTAACAAATGCTCTGAGTTTAGACCTCCTTGTCTAATAGGAAATATTACAATGAGAGGCTAGCCTAGCTCAAAATGTTCTTAAATTTTAAAATATTATCTCAGAGTTATAATTGCCTGGAACGATGATGTGGGTCTCTCAGAAGGGCAGCATGGTATAAGAATAAGACTGAGGGGTTTGAGAGAAATGCCAGATAAAATAAGTATAAGGTTATTAGTTGTAACGCTGGTTGTAATAGCAAACGATTAGAAATAATTTAAATGCCTATCAATAGTGGACTGATTGACAAATTATGATATATCCACATTAAAGAAGACTAGGTAGCCAGAAAAAAGTTTTTCTAAGCTGATATTTAAAACTAGTAACTTTTTTGAAAAGCAGATTGTAAAGGATCATGCATTGTGTGATTATTTAAATTGAAAAAGAGAGATTATATATGCACATATATATCCATTTGTGCTTACTTATGCTTATAATTTTTCTTTTAGGACATAGAAGAATCTGCTAACATTGATTACTAACATTTGAAATTCGAATCATGTGATTATAGAGTTTTTTCAAAAAAAGCAAATACAGTTTTAAAACACAAGTTAAGTTATAAATAAAAGGATATGGACACTAGTCTTTGCCTGGGTTTGGATTTTGGCTCCACTACTTGCTGGCTGTGCAAGTCTGAGTAATGTTTCACTTAACTTTGTGGATCAGAATCCTCATCTACAAAATGAGATTAAAACAGTGCCTACTCCCCGATCTCCTGGGAAGGATCAAATGAGGTAGGATATGGGAAACATTTTCTGACATATAATACCACTCAGTAAGTGATGTCATCATCATTATTATTAAGTTCTAACACTTCATCAGGCTCATTTGTCCAGTTTAAATAATCATTTCCCCCTCAAAAGTGGTCTAGAGTCTTAACTGGGGAATTTAAAGAATTTTTCACTTCCCACCATCCAAGAATTAGAAGAAAAATGAAAACCAAAGAAATAACTACTGTTGAATTTTATTTTATTTTATTTTTTATTTATTTATTTATTTATTTATTTATTTATTTTTTATTTATTTACTTATTTTTTGGTGAGGCAAAGTTTCTTGTAAATTTTAAACAATCAAGATATTCCTTTAAACTATTCTATAATCTGGAAACATCAGAGCTTGCCTTGGTTGACCTCACAGATTGCAAGGACCTTGTCAGTTTACAATCCTTTATTTTTTATTTTTTACGCCTACAACACCTGGTATTTCTAGGTGGTCTCCCATCCAAGTACTAACCAGGCCTGACCCTGCTTAGCTTCCGAGATCAGACGGGATTGGGCTTGTTCAGGGTGGCATGGCCGTAGCCTACTGTTAAATTTTAAAGTCTATTTATTTTAGAGTTTTATTGCTTTTTCTCAGTTACATACTCCCTGAAATAGTATTTCTCACTCTATAAATTTGCAGTCTTGAAGGTTTCTTTCTATGAACCATTCTAATTCTCTCTGAATTTATAATTAGTTTTTTGTTTTTGTTTTCAATTTTACCTTCTTTGCTGATTCTTTATCATTCGTTACATGCCAGTCTTTCTAGAAACCTTAGCCATATGCAGACATTCCCAGAGTTAACTTCTGGATGGTCTATTCCAATAATGAACAGATGAAGAGAGTGGACCAACCAGGAGGTAACCTCAGGATACTGTTGATTATATCTGTACATTCGTTTTCTCTATAGTACAATCAATGCTTCTTGAAGACACAATCATTGTCTTCTCAATTTGTTTTTTTCAGGGCTGAACATTTTACCTCTCAGACAGCAGGCATTCAAAAAGGTTTTGTTGATTGCTCATTATAAGGAGGTGAATCTAAAGACTACATTTTTATGAGAATACAGTATTTCTTTTCAAAATATACATAATACTATTTCAAAAAAAGAAGTCTGCCTTAAACAAAGGTCATTTTCCCCCTAATTTATGATTTATATAAAAAGTTTATAAAGGAATAACCTTTGAACAGTTCATAAGAATATCTTTATTCAGTAAAATGTAATTACATGACATAAGATCTGTCTTAGACAAATGTAGAAGAATGGTTAACTTTCTTTCAGTTATTTGTTGCTGTATAACAAACTGCCTGTGTTAATTCAAATATTCCAAGAAGCATATACCAAGATGGGATTAGATGTGTAAGACATTTTGGGGGAGATACACCTATGAAAGTTAAATAGGAAGGAAGCCATGGAAGATCTGCCACCCATAAAGAAGAGGGAAGAAGGAGGATTGGGTAAAAGGAATTTCAGATTGTAACAGTTCTCAACACATTTCTGCCAGGCCAGTAATGAATCTTCAAAGCAAAGTCAAAATTAAAGCATTCCCATGCCTCACAAGAATTGATCTGGATTTGCACACCTTCAATCTCAGTCATTAGCTAGTAACAAATGGAGAAAATTGTGTCATCAGCACTCACCCACGGGTGGATCCAGAAGGAAAACAGCCAAAGCTCCAGTAATTAGGTTTCCTGCAAGGTCTCTTAAGGGCTAGGCCTGGGACAGACATAGCTTCACTTCAGCTGCAAACCAAAAAGCATCTCAAAGCCCCAATCCAGATTCAAGGGGAAGGGAAATAGCTTCCAGGCATAGATGGAGAAGAAATACAGAACTTGTGGCCATCTTTAATCCACTACTCTTTGCCTTGAGGCTGACTACTCACATTTAAACTTCATTTTATTTGACAAGCAAACCATTCTTTTGCTTCTTAAATTTAAATTCTCCTCTTTTTATAGTTCTGTATTATGTTGGCAGAAAGTGAGATTTACATGGAATTTGGAAAGTGGAAGTGAAGTAGCAACTTTACTCTCCGAAGGTCTCTATTATTAGGTGCAAAGACAAGACAGACACACAGGTGGTAAGAGATTCCAGCTTCTCCTCACTCTACTCCACTCCATGTTTTTTTTTTTTTTTATGGAACTACTGATCTTGTAGACCAACATTCCAAGCCCATCACCAGACACTGGCTGAAGACCCATAGAGGCAATAGTTACCCATAGACTTTTTCACCAGCTCAGCCTTTACAGTTCTACTTCAGTGACTGTACATGCTGAGCTTTCAGATTGAATGGTAAGCATCTCCTCTGATTCACTCACTCTTCCTTTTAGTCTTCTGCTTACACAGTGCCTCTTCCAATTATGTAAGGTCTGATTTATATAACAAATTCCTTATCACATAACCCATGGGAGTTCTGCTTTCCTGATCAATCCCTGACAGATATACCTAGATAATTTTTTTCCTTATAAAACTTTTACATTGATTTTTCAAATCTGATATGCAACACAACATAGTATGAGGAGAGTTCTAGATCATTACTCTGGAATCCACTTCTATTGCATTACAACTTCTGGGACAAATTATATTTAGGGCAAAGTACTTCAAAACAGTAAAAAAACATATAGTCAAAAGTATTTATTACAATATCTGTGTAGAAATCTATACAGTATACTGTGGAGAGAAACATAAAATCAATTGAAGGAATGATCCTTTATCTAAAATCATTTGACTTTCTTTGAAGGCTATATTATTTAGGTACAAACAACAGAATCTCACTGGCTTTATACACAAAGGTTCGTTTTTGTTCTCACTACATGTCCAGCTTAGGGCATTTGGGAGATCTGCCCTATAGCTTCACTCAGAAGCCAGGCCCATAGAGACTCAGTCTTGTAGCTTAGCTATCTGGCACATACAGCCTTCTAGAGAAAGAGACAGCTGGGAGGTTGAGCTTCAACTCTTCTGTGCTTTTTTTTCATAAGTGACATATATCACTTATTCCCCAGCTTGTTAGCCAGAACTAATCACGTGGCCCTATCTAACTGCAAAGAGGCTGGGAAATGTGAGGGAAAAGATGGAATGTTTAATGAGGACCATTCAGGAGAAGCAACAAACGTAAACCCTGGAAGATGCTCTAACAAAACATGCTAAAGTGAGTGCCATAAAGAAAAATAAAGTAAATTCTGGGAATATTTAGATTAAAGGAGTGACTTGAATTAGGTGATCAATTATTATGGCTAGAAGCCTTTTTGAAAAATAAGAAATATTGCGACAAGTTGCAAAAGATAT
Source organism: Pteropus alecto (assembly GCF_000325575.1). Lineage (NCBI taxonomy): Eukaryota > Metazoa > Chordata > Mammalia > Chiroptera > Pteropodidae > Pteropus > Pteropus alecto. Next base: position 29,614,028 of record NW_006442484.1, read on the forward strand.
GTTGAGCATGGATGAGTAGTCATAGACAGGTCAGACTTCCTGGTAGAAGAAAGTTAGATATTGAGGATTAAGTGCGGACAATTAAGTGTAAATTAAGTGCCCACAGGGAAAGATTCTCATACAGGTAAAACAAAATGAAACAAAACAATAAAACAACAATGAGAAAAGGGCTTTAAAATCAATTAAATAGAGTTAAAATGGGTGATGAGAAGAGGATCAAAAGTATATATTAGGAAGTTGGCCCTTGTCGGAAGCCAGCCGACCAAGTCAAACCGGGTACCTGAATGGGGGAGTGGGGACTGAGAAAAAAGAGAAGACAGACAGGGTGCAGGAGGGAGAACAGATCTCTCAACTGTCTCTCCGAGTTTATTTCTTATGCTCCTTTTATACATAATATGTTCCTTTGTGTATCCCAAAATAACATAATAAAAGTAACATCCTGAAGATCGAGGTACAATCGACACTCCCTTTGACTATACTTAATCTTCTTCTTCCTGGAATTCCACAGAACCAGCCTTTTCCTTTTTATGCAAGCAGGCCTCCCGAGATAATCCATGCACTCTATTGAATTTGGGGAGCTTTAGCTCCCTACAGGCCCTGCAAGTTTAAAGTTTCCCTGTGGATTCTAGAGTGTGCGTACTTTCTAAAAATATTTTTCCCTCTCTTTTGTTTTCATTTTTATGTTTTAATTAATTAATTAATTGATTTTATAAAAACATTTATAAATCTCAAAGCCATGTGAAGAGTAGATTAAAAGGCTAAAACCATACGTGTTGGTATGTCCTTACTGGATATTAAAATTTCATAACTCGTACAAAACAGTTTTTTTCTTCCTGAAACAAATCATGAAGTTGTCTATTGGTTTATAGTTTCATGTTCCTGGGCAAATACTTCCTTAAACAAACAGCTAAGACATGTTAATGTGAGTGGTCTCAGTTCTCAGTCCCAATAGTTGAGCTGTTGATGCAGGTGGTTTCAAATCTTGCAAGGAAAGTTTATAGAGAGAAATATAAGATTTAGCTATGAATTAACTGCAGAGGTTTTGGAGGAGTCTAAATTGACTTCAAGACTGAGAAACTTTAGAACTTGGGAGATAAGAAATGCCTTGCTGTGAGAATCTATGATCTCTACTGCTAATAAAAATGACCTGGCAAAATGATATAGCATGATGGCTATAGAATAGAAAATTGAAATTTAGTATTCAGTGTCAAGTAATTGACAGTTGAAATCTCATTACTGAGTGAATATAAAAGGAAAATGAATAAGAATGAAAATAGTAAAAGAGTCGAGTAGGTTTGAAAATAAACTCAAGGGATGACAGTAGCTAATAACCAGTAAAGAAATACAGACTAAAGCCAGAAAGAAAAAGAAAAGAAAGATATTACTATTATGGAAGCTATGAATGATAGGTAGATTTACAGATGTAAAATTCAAGCTTAAAGCTTGGCCATAATCTAGAACAAGAGTTTTATTTCAAAGATGCAAAAACTGAGATCAAGAATGATTGTGACTTAATCAAGAATAATTAACATCTTATAACTAGTTTCCTGCAGACCTATAGGATTTAAAACAGGTCTTCCTAATTCCTGGCTGGCCACTATAACATGCTGAGTGACCATTGGCCTTTTATGCAAATAAGACATCAACATGCATTTAGAAGAAGAGTGACAGCTTAGCCCTGGAGGAAAGTAACCAATAACTATCAACCTAACACTTGGAATGAAGTTATGACAAAATAGGTTTGATGGTGCAGCCATGAAGAGTGGAAATGCTGAGGAGAGCAGAGAGGCAGCAGATAAAGACTATATATTTGCATGGCTTAGAGAGTGTTGGGATGGTAATTAAGAGATATTTGTACTTAGGACATTTGAGCTGAAGCTTAAGCTCTTTTTATTTTTTTAATTACAATTTGTACTTCATATTTTTAGAACTTTGCCATTTTGTTTCTTCCAGTTTTCCTTTCAGCATTGCCTGTCACAAAATTCAACTTTAAAAAGGTCAAACCCATTAAAAAGCAAAAGTGCTTGAGACATTTCCCTGTTCTTCCTTTATACATTCTGCCTTAATTTCAATGGTTAATTGGAAACCAGTTTCAACTTCAAATGCCCAGTTGTAGTTGAAGACAACTATTCTTGTAACTGTGGCTAGCTGTCAGACCAGCTCTGTTAGGTCCTGTCCTTATTCATTTGGGGAAACTTCAGCACTGATTTAACCAGTAGTACCCTGCCTACCAGTGTAAGGGAGAACAGCAGGACTTTTAGAATTTGTTGTCAGTAGAGGAGGGAGGAAGTAATTCTTTAACAGTTTCCTCTGTTACTGTTAGAAATCTCTTTGAGCTCATGAACCTGCTTCTTACTGTAGTTAAGAAGGCACACTTTCTCTTGCCAGCTTCCAAATAACTTTGAGATCTATTTTGCTAGCAGGTAAAGGGCTAGAAGGGTACACAGCCAACAGGTAGGTATACACCCAACAATTGTATACCTGGGTAAGACCATAGATCTGGTTCTCAAACAGGAGAACCTTGGTCTCTCTATTAATTTCTGTTTTTAAGTAAACTTTCTAGGCTTCGCTTTGTTCAATTTTAAAATTGAGCTAATAACAGAAGTCATCTTGCAAATTTATGTTAAACATTACATGCAATAATTCTTGTGAAATCTTTCATATACTGTTTTAGGAATATTAACAGAATCAAAGCTTCCAAGTTAATAAATAGTTTGGACTTAAACTTGGTTCTATATCTTTCCTCCACAGTAAACATAATATCAGGTCTATAAATGTATCTGGTTATCATCACTACTATCATTATTTTCAAAGAAATCTCTAGTTCCTATGAGATTACAAAAGTTTTTCAAACTTTAAACTCTCTCTACTGTTTTAGTGCAATATGGTTAAAGGGAGGGCGCTCATAAATGACAGATACTATTCAGTAGCCCATAGTATGTGCCAAATGAGCAGTAAGCATTAGGTATATTTAAGATTAGAATTGAGGGAGATATTAATTAAGGCTGATATGAACAGGCAAACTTCATGAAGAAGGGACCTGAACTAGACTTTGAGGGATAGTCAAGTGCAGATGAAAGAATAAAAAAGCAAGAGTATTCCAAGCAGAAAACTGAATGAACAAAGACATAGAAGCTGAGATGGATGGGGAATAATTAGCAGGTTTGGCTACTGGAGTGATTTGTGTAGAGAAATAACAAGAAATACATTGGGAAAGTGAAAGAAAGATGAACAGGAGAACACTTTGAATGCAAAGCTAGAGGTTGTACTTTCCATGGACAATGGCAAAGTGTTAAAGAGTTAGAAACCTTTGCTTAAATATTTTATCTCCTAATCAAACTTGCTTAAAAATATCATCTGAAATTGTACCATGTTTTCAGGAAACATCGTCCCAAATCTCATGAATTAGATGAGAATCTCAATTTTTCTGTTTAGAAGAATCTATCTCTTCATCATTTTTACAATGAAGCAGAGATCAAAATGCAGACTTGAAGTACTTTAAAACATTAAAACAAACAAGACTTCTGAAGAAAAAAATTCCTGACAGAAAAATTTTCAGTATAAAAACAAATCCTTTCTTTTAACATTTTAACATTTAATTAATTAATTAATTAATTACGTCCCAAATCTCGAATTAGATGAGAATCTCAATTTTTCTGTTTAGAAGAATCTATCTCTTCATCATTTTTACAATGAAGCAGAGATCAAAATGCAGACTTGAAGTACTTTAAAACATTAAAACAAACAAGACTTCTGAAGAAAAAAATTCCTGACAGAAAAATTTTCAGTATAAAAACAAATCCTTTCTTTTAACATTTTAACATTTAATTAATTAATTAATTAATTAATTAATTAATTTGACATTTTTCCTCTCCCCTTTGGTAACCACTAGTCCATTGTGCATGTCCATGAGTCTCTGTTTGTTTGTCTTGTTCATTTGTTGCTTTTAAGTTTATATCCCACATATAAGAGATATCATGTGATTTTCAACCTTTTCTGTCTGGCTTATTTCACTTAGTATGATTATTTCAAGGTCCATCCATATCGTTGCAAATGGGAGTATTTCATCTCTTTTTATGGCTGGGTAATATTCCCTTGTATATATGTACCCACACTTTT
>NW_006442484.1:29619082-29628296 GCF_000325575.1 Pteropus alecto
GATTTCTTTTAATAGGGTCTTATAGTTTTCATTATATAGGTCCTTTACATGTTTCATTAGATTTATTCCTAGGTATTTTATTCCTTTTTGTTGCAATTGCAAAAGGAATTATTTTCTACACTTCTTTTTCTGACACTTCATTATTAGAGTATAGGAACAGTATGGATTTTTGAACATTGATTTTGTATCCAGAAATTTTACTGTATTTGCTTATTGTCTCTAGTAGTGTTCTTGTGGAGTCTTTAGGGTTTTCTATATAGAGAATCATGTCATCCACAAATAGTGAAAGTTGGACTTCTTTGTTTCCTATTTGGATGCCTTTTACATCTTTCTCTTGTCTGATTGCGCTCACTAGGACCTCCAATGTTATATGAATAATAGTGGTGATAGTGGACAGCCTTGCCTTGTTCCTGATCTTAGAGGGAAGGTTTTTAGTTTTTCACCATTAAGTATAATGTTGGCTGAGGATTTGTTATATATGGCCTTTATTATATTAAAGTATTTTCCTTCTATACTGATTTTGTTAAGTGTTTGATCATGAATGGGTGCTGTTTCTTGTCGAAGGCTTTTTCTGCATCTATCGATAGGATTATATGATTCTTATTTTTTAATTTGTTTATGTGGTGTATCACATTAATCGATTTGCATATGTTGACCTATCCCTGTGCCCTTGGGATTAAGCTCTCTTGATCGTGGTGTATAATCTTTTAATATATTGCTGTATTCAGTTCGCTAGTATCTTATTTAAGATTTTTGCATCCATGTTCATGAGAGATATTGGTCTGTAGTTTTCTTTTTTGTGTCATCTTTATCAGGTTTTGGTATCAAGGTGATATTAGCCTCATAAAATGAATTGGGAAGTATTGCCTCCTCTTCAATTTTTTGGAAGAGTTTGAGGAGAATAGGTATTAAATCTTTGAATGTTTGGTAGAATTCATTGGTAAAGCCGTCTGGTCCTCGACTTTTACTTTCTCGTAGGTTTTTGATGATTGTTTCAATTCCCATATTGCTGATCGGTCTATTTAGATTTTTTAGTTCTTCTTTATTCAGTTTAGGAAGGTTGTATTTTTCTAAGTACTGGTCCATTTCTTCTAGGTTATGAAATTTGGTGTTATATACTTTTTCATAGTATTCTTGTATGATTCTTTGTATTTCTGCAGTGTCTGTCATAATTACTCTTTTTCATTCCTGATTTTGTTTATTTGTGTCCTTTCTCTTTTTTCTTTAGTGAGTCTAGCCAGGGTTTTGTCAATTTTATTAACCTTTTCAAAGAACCGGCTCTTTGTTGCAATTATTTTTTCTATTGTTTTCTTGTTTTCTATTTAATTTATTTCTACTCTAATTTTGATTATTTCTTTCCTTCTGCTGACTTTAGACCTCATTTGTTCTTCCTTTTCTACTTTTTTAAGATGAAGCCTTAGGTTGATTTATTTGGGCTCATTATTCTTTTGGGAGGTAATAGTTTGATAACTGACTATCAAATATATATGTAATAGGGAGAGTTTAAACAAAGGTTCTTTCTCTTGAGATTTAGAGAATATTTCTTGGACAATCTCAGATTCAGACTCTTTTTCAAAATTCACTATAGCCACCCATACTTAGATACATCTTTTAATGAATTTTCATTTTTTTATTCATATAGTTTCAAATTTATTAAAGCTTTAGAAGAATATTGTTTGAGTCTGAAATATAGAGTAAACTTTTTGTTCTTAAAGAAGAAATTATAACATTAAAACCATGACAAAAAGCTTATCAATAAATTGCTGATACTTGGTCATTTTAATTTTATTAATAAGAAATATTACTTAATTGTACAGCTGATAATTACCAGATTTCGTTAACCAATGTCACCATAAAAAATAAATTAATTAATTTTAAAAAGAAATATCACTTAATAGCTTAATAGCTTTTAAATCATTTTGTAAGATTGTGGAAATTTATACTCACAGTGATAAGGAAAAGAAATGTTATCACCATTTTACAGCAAGTAAAAATAAAAGCTTAAAAATTTGTACTTCTTTTGATTCAATCATTCTCATCTTGCCCAGTAGTCTTTATTGTGAAATCAGGATTCATTTTAGGAAATATAAATCATTGCTTTGTCTGGAATTAACAGTTAGCTTTCCCTATTTCACCCGCAGACTAAAAATTAGTTGGAGAATGAGGTTGTGATCTTGTTTCTCTGAGCAATTGTAGCACTGGCATCTTAAAGCCTGAAGTGGGAGCTACCCTAGCTGTTTAGTCAGTTTCTTCTGTCCTCTATTTTGTTTAAACTTGCTTTCTGAATAAATATCTAATTTCAAATATCTTTTAAATTTTCCCCTTCCTTATCACATTTCTGCCTGTTTCTAAATTACCCGATAATACTGTGAACACAGAAATGTTCGTCATTTTGAGGTTGTGGGTTTGTTTTTTTTGTATGTGGTTAGTAACACTGCCGCAGTGGTTGTTATAGTAACCTGTTCTCTTCAGCAGAGGAAGGAGTCTGGGCACTTGACAATGCTTAAGATTTAATTGAAGATAAAGTTCCTAGATTTCATATTTCATTAGGAGATGACTCCAGGTCTACTGTTATTTGTTAGTCTCTATTTTTAAGTAAAGAATAAAATAGATGCAGGTGTTATCTACCTGTTTCCCTGAATTATCTTGGATAGATTGTCTCCATCTGGCGCTTTAATTCGTTTATGTAGTTATTCATCTAATGCATATCCAGATATGTCAGATGAAAGTGCCTGAGTTACCCTGAGCAAATTACTTGAAGCTACAAAGTCAGTTTTGTGCGACAAGGCCCTTTACAGCAGGCAATTTGCAAAGAACAGCCAGATTCTCAGTGAGCACTTTTCTCTTTTGTTTCTTCGTTTTATTTAGTTTCTTTGTTTTATTTATTCTTTACAGAAAAAGTATCATCTATTGCCTTGAAACATACTTCTTTACTCTCTTTCTATTTTTAATTGTTTCCCAGAAGTAGTGCCATTAATAGGTCAATTTTTGTGCAATTACAAAAATATAAATATACATGCTATTTGTGCAATTACAAAAATATAAATATACATGCTATGTATAAGACATTGATTATGTCTTGACAAAATCAATGCCCATACACATATGTGGAATTTAAAAATATTTTATCATAGGATATAAAAGTTACTTTTTTTCATTTAATATACTATGGAATACTTTATGATAATACATGAAGATACACCTTATTAAAGTAAAAGAATGCATAGTCTGTTTTGCCATAATTTACATAAGAAGACCCTACTATGGAACAGTTAGGAGCTTTCCAATTCACTCCCTGGATTGAGTGGTGTTGTAATGAGTGCTCTCATCCACATAGCAAGTATCAATAGAAGAGGAATTGCCGTATTTTATGCGGTAGGAACATCTGATGTTTTATAAACATTGCTAAACTGTCATCCAAAAGGATGTCACAATTTATAGTTCTATTAATGATATATAAATACATCAATTTCTTTACATCTTCATCAATGATAGATATTTCTTTTTCAAAAATATATTGCCAGTGTAATAGACAAAAAATGGTGTTACATGGATGTCTTTATTTTGGGAGAAATTGGGAGAATTAAAGACTTCTTTAAAATTATAAGTATGTATGCTAACCCTTGAAAAGATTTATCATGTATATACTAATTTACTATTTTACTGTATAAAATTCAGTATATATCTGTATATTTTATTAATATAGAATATAAGTATATTCCATATATTTTATTATATACAATTCCATAAATATATGGAATCAAGTTTTTTTTTTTCTGATTTGCCACTTTTCTTATAACTTTTAAAGAGTATCTTTCATTACATGTAGGTTTTACATTTTTGTGCTGTCGAATCTGTCTGATCTTTATTTGGGAGCTTCTCTGTTTTGATGTTTTATTCCTAGTGTTTTATCGTATCATTTTAAACTTTATATATTTAATACAACTTGAAAATTTTTCATGAATGTTATGACATATGCATTTAATTCTTTCTTCCTAGATAGAAAGCTACCTTTCCCACTTATACCCACTGAATAATTTGTCTTTTTCATATGGCTAGAAAAACACTTTAGATTTGCTAATCTATTTTTAGACTTTATTCTTTTTACATTGATTGATTCGATATCTGTAACAACAGCATTACATACAATTTATTGATTAATTTGGAATATCTTTAAAATAGTGTCTTATCATGCAGAAATACATTATTTTCTCTAGTTTTCCAGAACTTGATTCATATCCTCATTCATAATATAATAAGATATATTGTCTTAAGTAAATCTAACACATTTCAGCTTACATTAATTTTTCAGGATGTGTAGATTGTGGAGCTACTTTGACAGGGATAGCCTTGAAAATGATATTTCCTAAGTTGCAATATATGTTCGTAGCAAATTTAAAATTTTTGTTTGTTGGTCTTTAAATAACTTACTAAGTCACCATGTAGGCTGTATTTGTACTTTACAAAATATGTTCTAATGGAAATATTTCTAATATTTTACCATTTAAACAGGTGCTACTATGAGTTTCTAGATGACATTTCATCAAGCTAAGCAAATTATTATTATTATTTTGTTAAAAATACTTAGAAGCACTTGTTTATTGTTAAGTATTAGATTATATGTGCCCTTCTCAAGAGATGTTGATTACATTGAAAAATGTTATTTATATAATTCCTGTCCTAGTAATGGAAAGAGCTTGTATTGGATTAACCCTCCCACATATAAAAAGTGTAAACTCTGAATGAGTATTTAAAATAACTTTTGAAGACACTGAAGAACACCAAAAATCTTATAGAAACTAAGCAATATTAATCCTTGAAAGATGGGTAAAGCAATTAGTGAGCACTACATTTATATGGCTTTTCATCACGGTAGTCTCCAGTCTGCAAAAAGGGAGACTCAGAAGTAAGAGTTCAAAAAAACATCACTCTTTACCTGACCCTCTAAATACACATGTGTAGGCAAGGCTCCAAAGAGCTCAACAGAAAGCAGTAGCCTAAAAAAGAATGAGCTCAGTATTTATCTCACTTTCTGCTTGATGAAAGTTTGGAATATCACTTGAACCAAGTTAGATTATATGTAAACACTTTAGGTTTTCAATAGAAACTTCAAAAACATCACAACTTAATAGTAAACACCATGTCACAGAACTAAGGGATCTGCCTTGGACTAAGAGCAAAATTGAGACAGACAAGTATTAATTGTTTCCATATTTCAAGGTGATCATTCCATAATTTAGCTACCTGATGACATAGCAGTTCCACTCCTAGATATTTATCATATAGTTTTGTATTTGAAGAAAACTTTGTATTAAAATGTTCGTAGTAGTATTATTATCACAGCAATATAATAAAATACTAGAAAAAAAGATTTCTATCAATGGATAAATGAAAGAGTACAATCATGTAGTGAAATGCTATTCAGCAATATAATAAATGAACGATATGTACAATAAAAAAGGAATGAAGTCCTGATATATTCAAAAATATAGGTGAATTTTGGAAGTATACTAACCAAAAGAAAATAAACAATCTACTCATATGAAATTCTTCACTATGCAAAACTAATTTATGATGTTAGGAATCAGATTAGTGGTTACTTCTGTTGAAAAGAATATTAGCTTGACTGGGAAGTGGACATTAGGACATGAGGAAACTTTCTAGGTTAATAGAAATCTTTTATATTTTGATCAGAATATATCACCGTATTTAAATACTTCAATTAAAACCATATGCTTCTCATCAAAAGGCACTGTTTGAATGTAACTTTTATGAAAATGTTTAAATATTTTCCACATACATGGTTTAACCCTTCCTTCATGGTTAATACAGTTTTTTTTAAATATGCATTACCTTGCATGCTTCCTCCCCAAAATTATATGTTAAATCTCTAACCCCAGTAACTTAGAAAGTGGCTGTATCTGGAGATAGAGCCTTTGAAGAGGTAATTAAGTTAAAATAAAGTCCTTCAGGCTGAACCCTAATCCAATCTGACTGGAGTCCTTAACAGAAGAATAGAATGTAACAGAGAGAGACACAGATGTGGGAACAGAGAGGAGGCAGCCTCCTGCAATGCAAAGAGAAAGACCTGAAGAAAAACCAAACCTAACTTGATCTTGGACTTCCAGCCTCTGAAACTATGGGAAAATAAATTTCTGTAGTTTCATCTGTTATGGCAGCTCAAGCAAACTAATACATCTTGTAGTGATCAGACTTACCGAAGGTTTGTTATTTTATTGTTTCTGTTCCTAGGACTAACTTTTAGTTTTATTGATAAAATCTATAGTTTTAATCTATTTTAGCTCTTACTTATTTCTGTTTTGTTTTTATTAGGTTTACTATATTCTAAAATATAACTTATTTCAACTTCTTCCTATTTTTTCCAAACTTTCATATTTTAAGAAATATATACTGAAGGCTTATTTCATCAGTTTATCTATTTAAGTCCTTGCTTTCCATCCATTTCTAAAGTGTAATTTCAGTCACAATTTTTCTTTTACCTCAAATGTTACTTATAAGGGATTTAGTTAGAGATGGATTTTGTTTGGTTTCTTGCTGTCTTTTTGTGACTAATTTCTAGATTATTGCATTGCTTTAAAAGAACATATTTGCTACTTTATTTCTAAGTAAATATATGATAGCAACATATGCATGTAGTTATCCTAGAAATGCAAGAATGATTTAGCATTGGACAATATATGAACTTATCTATTTTCATACATTAAAATACAAAAAAAACTGACAAAAGATAAAAATGTATTGGATGAAATTTATTAGTTACTTCTCACTTAAAAACAGTCAGCAAAATAAAGAAGAACATGTTCAAACTTGACAGACTGGAAATATACAAGAAATATTATGTTTAGATTTGCAACATTAGAAGTGTTTCCTTTGAAGTTGACCAACAATTTTGAAAATATACAAGTGTATCAGTAAAGCCGTATATTTCAGTATGACAAGGAAAAATACACATAATTTTTTTCTGGCCAACATTAGAGGTATTGTTATTATGTTGTAGACTTGACTTTAATATTCCTAGGTATTCAGATATCTGTGTGTGTATATGTATGTCTTTCAACACACACACACACCCACCCACCTACACACACACACCCAGACACTCACATTGTCTATCCAATTTACATATTAAAGTAATTTATCTGGAAATCCATGAATCTGGAGTATAGTGCACCATAAGCAAATGTTTATGTGTTTTAAAATCTATCTATTACTGAATAAAGTATGAGCTATGATCAAAACAGCTATTCCAATTAAGACCATATTCTAACAGAAAATCTTAATGGAACTGATCATTGTTAATTTGATTACAGGTTCTATTTGTGCCTGTACCAGCTTCAGAGCTAATAGTGGTAAGATATTAAAGGATCAGTTCAACGCTTACTTTTGGACACATTTTTGCTTGTGGCACTTACTGTTTTTAGTAAGTAACAATTATTTCAGTGTAAAACAAATTCTGATGAAAGGACTGGGGTACATTAATAATAACCCAACACTACAGCCACTCTTATCAGAACCCTGCTTCTGACAACCACACCAGCACAGCATACATTTCCTCCATGTGTGTGTATACACATACATACATACATACATATACATACATACATACATACATATGTATATACATACATTAATATAGCCTCTTAAAAATGAACCTAAAATATAACTGCTCAATATCTCTCTAGAAATATTGCATAAATAAATGTCACACATATTTATCTGAGTTTATCTGAGTTTAATTTCACACTCACTCTGTCCTGTGTTTTGGGCTAGAAACTTAAAATTATATTTCTTAGATTCTTTTGTCAGCTGTTTGCTAGTTAAGTTCTGCCAAAGTGAAGCAACTGTACTATAATCAAACATAGAAATATAAGAAAGAAGAAGCCATATTATTTCTGCTCTGTCTTCTGCATGGCAGGCTACTAGAAATGACTGTTGGCTCTAGCAGTACTGGAGGAAGGCCAGCAGCTTCATCAAAGAGGACTTCAAGCTTCTGCAATATCAGAGTGTGGCCTCTTAGCTGTCCTTTTATCTAATTTGGTGACATTTGCACAGCACTCTCTGCTGGCACAGCAGCAGTCTTGGAGATGGGCTTTGGGTAACATTACTTTCTTTTTCACTCCCTGACCCTTCTTATACTTTTATAACCAGTTCCTCTACTACCTACTCTCATTTGAAATACCTGAACTGGTTTCTGTTTCTCAGCCTGGACAGATAAAATATGAGATAAAGAGGAATTTGAAGACTTAAGAGTATTATAGAAGACAGATATAAAATCTGAATAAATTATGGATTATAGTGTTGTAGGTAGAATTTTGGCATATAAGTGCTAAATGAATACTAGTAACTATTATTTATTCTCATTATTTGGTGCACAATAGTAACATATTAGAATTACTCTTAACCAGTATTAACTATAAGGCTTCGTTAGTTTTAGGAGGAATGACCATTGGAATGTCTCCCTATACATGGACTCTTCTATTTCTTTCATTATCTAATTGATTGGTTTAGGACAGCTCTGGTAATCTATCATTTCTTGTCAATAGCCTTTATGACTCCATTAGGAAGCTAGGTTTGCCTTTGCCATGTAAAATTTTTGCAAATTAGGTTTTTAAAAACACTATCCTAAAATTATCGCTTGAAAGAAAAATGTTCTTGGAAAACTATTCCCCCAAAATACATGACTCAGGATAAATATTCATCTCAGTGATGCTGTTTTTGTAATTGATATCAACTTGTATCAAAACATACATCTTGGAAAGCTTCAAATATCACCTTATTCATTCCCAGGGAGCTTATTAATTCTAGTTTCAATTTCTTCCCAAATTAATTTTTTTCAGCTTTGTTTTAACCATTTGTAGATTACACCAGAAGCCAAAAGATGTCATGATTATTGGAGAAGAAGGTTGAGTGTGAGCGAGAAGTGAGGTGGGAAAGATTTGTATACAAGAAATTAAATAAAAGGATTACAACGTGGAGTATTATATGAAGTGGATACCATAAAGGTAATAAAATTATAGGTTTTTGCAGGTGGAAACTTATTATTTGAAATTACGTATCATTTTTCTAAAATATGTACTTCGTATATACAGATCCATTTCAGATCCACAGTGTTTGTAAGTATAGAAATAAAATACCATACATGTTACCCAAAGAACCATACACTTCAACCTAAAGTGTTAGAAATTTCCTGCTG
>NW_006442484.1:29628432-29703513 GCF_000325575.1 Pteropus alecto
ATAGTACATGCTGTTTCTCTAAATAAATTGTCTAATACAGAAAATAGAAACGAGTTACTTTTAGTTTTTAAAATTTCATGTAACAAGTCGGCTAGGAATTTTGTAGAATTTGGCGAGGAGAGCTTGGCACAGGAATTGGGAATTTATATTCTAAAGATGTCTTGCATAGCTTCATATGGACCAAACCAATTATAGTTCTCCCTGTGCTTATTCAGGCAATGAAGAAGAAAAATTAGCCTTCTATTTTCTGTATGCAAATTTAAAAAATAAACACTTCTATTAATATTTTATGTCTCAATTTTTAAATTTACATGCAAGTAACTCTATAAAATAAAACACTTAAGACTGAAATATGAAATCTAAGCAGACAGCTCCTAAACATCTCAGAATTGGGAATTCTACATTAATTCATTCAGGGTCGCTATTCTGGATTATGAGTCACAAGTAGTAAGAGGCACGTGATAATAGTTTTCCTCTACTCCAGTTATGAGCAAATAAAATGAGCAAATAAAACTCTTTATTTCCTTCTGGCTTGAAATGTCTCTGGCCCTCTTCAACAGCAGAAACAGCCTCCGGAAAATGGCCTCCTTCACACCAGGACAAAGGCCTTTTCCTTGGCTTTCCAACCATTGATAAATCCTTAACAGTATTCAGAAGTCTAGCCATAATGATTCTGGCAAAATAATAATTAGCTTTCTGACCTCTGAAGGTCAAAATGTAATCAAAATGGGAAAAAAAGATACTGAATGATCATATATGGCACATGTCTAGAATAAGAACAATGTAAAAGTATTTCTAATCATGGAGAGATGAAATATACACTCTAATTCCTCTATTATTTTCTATAGTTAATTTTTTGTTTGTTTGCTTTCTAACAAGTAGATTTCTTATGGAGTGCTTTTGTGTAAAACACCTGTGGAAGATAAGAAAAGGGAACAGATTAGGCAGAGGGAGATGCAATCTTTTTAATATAGATGATAGATAGATAGATAGATAGATAGATAGATAGATAGATAGATAGATAATATATATTTAACATTTTCAATTAGAGAGAGATGCCATCCTAAGGAAAGCATTATCTGACTTTACTTGGAGTTTCAAGATAGGATAAACTTTCAGGAGCTGTCCCAAGTTGGGTCAAGAAGGTCAGGACTTTATCCCATGTTACTTAGGTATGTTTTCCTTGAAAAGAAAGAATGACCTTGGGTGATGCAGGACTCATTAGCTAGACTCATTAGCAATCCCAAAAGAGGAGTGATAGATGATGGATGCCTGCTGGTAACATTCCCAGAAGCTAGGGTAATAACACTTTTAATTCTGAAGGGGGATCTGAATGATATAACCAGCATCCTTTATAGATCACTTCTTGTGTGGCTCAGATCCATTTCTCCATGGTATCTTGACCCTCATCTCTGAGGTTCTAGGCCAACTGTTGGTCACCATGGCTTTTTCAGTCTGTTTACTGTCAAAAGTGACCAAGAGAGTAAAGTGTGGCACTCAAGCTGGTCACTTAGATGCCAACCACATTCCTCCATACTCTTATTGTGTAATAGCAGCCAACTTTCTTTTAATAATCAAAGTCAATAACTCATCTTATAATGGGGATTCCTCTTCTTACCTGCTAGACCTTTAACACAGGGAGCCTAAGTGCCAAGGTGGCAATTATAGTTTATAGTTCAAAACAACTCTTACCATATCCCTAACGGAAGCACTCCCTGGCAGGAGCATGAACTGTTTTTTGTTATAAATTAAAACATTTTTGAAAAAATTTTTAACCCAGAATATTTTAAGGGTAAAAGACGAAAATAGTAGGCAATGTACTATATGGTTACCGTAATCACTTATGACTCAATGAAAATAATTATGCAACTCTTGCTAGAGAAGAAAATCTCATCTGATATATCAACACAGAGTTTTCTTTTAGTGGAGTGATTGATTTTTCTGTACTATTTTATTACATTATGGATGATTATTTATAAATGACCCATTAATGTGAGGTAAAGCTGTGTGTGTGTGTGTATGTGTGTGTGTGTGCGTAATGTGTGCGTGTTTATATATATACACACACACACATGTTAGATACTTATTCAAAAAAGTTAGATACTTATTCAAATAAGTATCTAACATATGTGTGTGTGTGTATATATATATACACACGTGTATATATATATACACACACACACATATGTTAGATACTTATTCAAAAAAAGGCTTTTGGTAGGTTTGTGAGCATTCAGGACTTCTCATTTTTTATTATAATCAGAAAATAATTTTAGAGAAAGATGAATGTCATTATCTCTAACATATAGAAGAGCAAAATAAAAGAAATAAAATATCCATTTAAAAAAAGAAACTGAGAAATTCCCACTTTGAGTGTGTGCTCTGAATAACTGCTTAAAGTAGAATATTTTCCCACTGAGAAGAAATTTTTTTATATTGCTCATTCAATATCAAGAGTGCTAATGCTTTGGAATATCCCAGAATGCTAAATGAGTCAGAATTCCTCTTTTGGACAATGAGAGAAAAAAGATAAAAACTAAAAGACTACAATATAAAAATCATTTATGATTTATTGCCATTTATGTATTTATGAAAGCTACACAATTATGCGTATGTATATATGAAGAAATTGCTTTTTCCAAAAGTGCAGATGCACTTGAAGTTAATACTCACTGTAGACTTGGTAGCTAGGAGAAACCAATGTGTGTAATCAAGGGTTAATTACAATGAAATATTACTCCTTGTGCTTTTAAGAGTAAAAGTCTAGAATTTTTGACTACTGAGTTATCTTTATAATCCTCATATTTTTTTCTCATACATTCACCACATCTTTTCAGTGGGTTTATTTATATTGTATTGTATTGTATTGTATTGTATTGTATTGTATTGTATTGTATTGTATAATTTATTGGTGTGACATTAGTCAATAAAATCATATAGGTTTCAAGTGTATAATTCAATAATATATTATATGTATATTGCATTGCCTGTTCACCAACCAAAGTTAAATTTCCTTCTGTCACCATGTATTTGACCCTCCCAGTAGATTTATTTTCATTATCTCCTTTCTATTCAACTGCATCATTCAGTTAATTATCTCTAGTTCTTCCAGTTTCTTGCACAAACAAGGAAGCTTCCGCACAAAGACAGTTTATTTGGAATCATTTTTGCAGAATAAAATAGAACTTTAAAAAACCTTGTATTATTACCTTTATTGATTCCTGAACTAAGTGATGGTAACTAAAAAGAAGTAATTCAACACTATCACTTGTTTTAGATTCCAAATTTTATTGTAGAAAAGTGATATCATCTTTATTGTTCTCTAGGGGTCAAATCATTATTTCATCTTGTTTTTTCTTATTCTTACTTTGATAAGATTTTCTAAAACCTTTTTCAAATAGATTGGATCCTTAACTCTAGTGCACTTATAAGAGAATTTTCATTGAATCTCACTGAAAAATTCTAAGGATTAAAACAATTTTTTCAGCTTAGTGTTCCATCATCAAATCTTAATAACAATGTACTTTGTTGGTACTAAGAGCGTATAAAAAACTTTATCATAAAAACTATCTTTCCTGTTAGGTGAGAATGCAGAAGATAGTTTCACATGAAAAAGCCAAGGCAGAGTCAGGAGTGTAAACCAGCTAGTATTTTTTTCAAAAGCTTAGGTCACAAATACTTACAGATGAAAAGAATACATCTACTGGTATTCTCTTGAAAATTTTGATCCATTCCTGTTATCATAATGATTTGTGATCAAGAGAAAATGTATGCTGGGATGTCTGAATTCTGCTAACGTTTTAAATCAAAGATAATAGTCTATCTCCAAAACTGGTGATCTAATCACAAGAAATAACATCAGTCAAATATTTAATATTGAATAATTCTTCTATGATTTGTATAGTATGCTTTCTTTTTCACAGTGGCACATAGTCTTTCAAAGACAGTAGTAAATAGAAGGAAACAACTTGCATACAACATGCACTTTTTAGGTCTCAGCTCAACCACCAACAACTCAGAAAAGATTTACCTAACCTTAGTGATCAATTCAACTATCTAGATTTTATATAACTTCATTGATATGCACTTCTTAATACTTATCACAGTTGTAATTTCACATTTTCTAAATGTATTTTATGGTTGGCTCTCCTACTAGATTATGGGCTACATGACAGGCATTTTGTTTTTTGTTTTAATCTTTTTTGGAGAAGTAAGCTGATAGTTTTATCATTCTACAACCAGTGCCTAGTAGAGTGCATGGCAAAGAGGAGACAAAAAAAAAAAATGTATTTATTACCTCATTGACTGAATAATGAATAAAATAAGAATTAAAAATTATTACTGATTTTAATGATCTAGATAGCTGTCAGGTTAAAAAAATAAGAGGACTCAGTTAACATGGCCTTATGCAGTTATTTTAGTATCTCCTCTCAAGACATCAGGAAAAAAATATCAATTAAAAATATAGCATATAAACAATATTTTAAAAGGATTAGTTGTCCTAAACAAAACCAATAACTTAACAATATGTTTAACACCTCTGTATACCAAACATAAAAGAAAACATACGTCAGTGAGCTGGATGGATAGTTCATGAAAAGCTGAAAAAAAGATGGACATGAATAGGATAATGGAGATCAAAGGCAACATATGGGTGGCAAGGTCCAAAGGCAAGGGAAAAAGTATGAAAATGGGGCAATAATGACCTGTGCAAGACACATAAAAAGATTTCAATTATTGTATGAGATTGGCAGTCTGAGTATCTATAATTTTAAAGCTTCTCAGGTGATTCTATTGTATAATCAAGATTGAGAACCACTAAGAAAAGTTATTTTTGTATAAAGTATGCAAATCGATGTAAAATACCTGCTATAAATAGAAAAATGGACTCTACATGCTAACAATGCAGAGAAAAAGAAATATGGATGGCCATAAAGTAAAATTGTGCAAAAAAAAAATATTTTAGTCAACTAGTAATCAGAGAAATAAAATTTCAAATATGATTGAATATAATTCCACATTCAGATAGTCATAGTAGGAAAAAAAGAACCCTGATTATTAAAGAGAATGTGGAGAAATAGAAACATTTATAAATTACTGATGTTAATGTAATAATAAAATTACTTGAACACGTTTTGAGTTAGCACTAATGGCTTTATTAGCTTTTTTAAAACACATTTTTGGCAAGACTTTCATCAATGATACTTGTGTATTTCTTTTGTTCCAAATAACTTTTAATTTTTAAATTACAGCTGACATACAATATTATATTAGTTTCAAGTGTATAACATAATGATTAGACATTTATATAACTTATGAAGTGATAACCCTGATAAATCCAATGCTTATCTGATACCATACATAGTTATTACAATATTATTAACTATATTTCTTATGCTATACTTTACATCCCCATGACTATTTTGTAACTACCAATTTGTACTTCTTAATCCTTTCACCTGTTTTACTCATGTCCCTAATGCCTCTCCATTTGCCAACCGTCAACATGTTTTCTGTATCTATGAGTTTGTTTCTGTTTGGTTGGTTTGTTTGTTTTGTTCTTTAGATTCCACATATAAGTGAAATCTCTATCTGACTTACTCCACTCAGCACAATATGCTCTAGGTCCATCCATTTTGTTGCAGATGGAAAGATTTTATTCTTTTTTTATGGCTGAGTAATATTCTACTCTATATATGTACCACCTCTTCTTTATCCATTTATCCATTGATGGATACCCACGCTGCCTCTATATCTTGCCTATTGTAAACAATGTTACAATAAACATATAGATGCACATGTCCCTTCAAAGCAGTGTTTTAGGTTTCTTTAGATAAATACCCAGAAGTAGGCTTACTGGGTTTTTCTTTGTCTCTTGTTATAGTTTTGGTTTTAAAGTCTATGTTGTCTGGTATTAACATTGCTACCCCAGCTTTTATTTTGCTGTTTCCATTTTCATAAAGTACCTTTTTCTATCCCTTTACTTTTAGTCTGTGTGTGTCTTTTGATCTGAAGTAAATCTCTTGTAGGCATCTTGTTTTCTTATCTTTTCAGCCACCCTATGATACTGTGTATTTCTTATTGCATCATATCAGAAAGCATATAATAGATGGCACCTCTATTGGTAGTGTTAGGCTTGATAACTTTGCTATGGTAGTGACAGCAAGATAGTTTCTTTGGAAAGGATTTTACTTTATATTTCGAAAGTAATCTATAGGGTAATATTGTGTAAATATGGGTTCACCTCATAGTTTTATCTTTTGTTAATAATACTTATATAAATCAATTATTATATTAGCATTGAAAAATTGTGATTTTATAATTTTGTCACTTTTCATTTACTTATTAGCTGGTATTATTACCTAATGATCAGAGTTTAATCATCCACTGGGGTGAACACCAGTGCCTTATAAAAATGCAGAGTAAGTGGTTAATTTTTTTATTTTTCATTTCCAATTTTGGCGTAAAGAGTTTCTATATAATAGTTAACTTTATTAGTGATATATGAGGCTTTTTCCTTTTGTTTTGATTTTTATTATGTAACCATCAATTGCAGACATAATTTATTTTGATGTTTATGTTGTACCTAATTAGGCCCATGATAACTCCTTCAAACTGTCTCCAGGGTCCATCTGATATAGCATCAGTAGTTTCTGTACTCTTTGCTTTCTTACATAAGATGTCCTGCAATTAACCTGTATTTTCTGTTTCTTATTTGGAATAGAATTTTTTCTACAAAGCCCTGATTTTTTTTTCATCGGGAATATTTTTGGAAACCAAGATTTCAGAACTAAGGGTGTTATTGAAATAATTGCTATTTAGGTGACACTGTTTCTACTTATTTTCAGTGACCAGAGCTAGGAAATACATATTTTTTAAATAGACATTATGTGTTCATATTGATATTTTTTACTTTTTTATATTTAATATTTATATCTCTTTTCTCTTACATTGTGAATATTAGTTTTTATTAATGTTAATATGTTAACATAATTACTTACTTGTTTTATCTCATGGTATGTTCAAAATGGTGTCAAAATTACAATGGTAACAGTAGTATTATCATTATACCTATTAAGTTAGATTTAAGATTTCTTTGCTGGTCTTTCTTTCTCTTTCTTTCTTCCGTCCCTCCTTCCTTCCTTCCTTCCTTCCTTCCTTCCTTCCTTCCTTCCTTCCTTCCTTCTTCTTAACATATATACCACCAAGAATATACAGAACACAATGTTTAAAGTCTCTTGATAAACTATCACCCCCTCTGTTGTTGATGTTACCAAACTGATAAATAGCTAGAATCATTTAATTCTACTTATTTTAAATTTTAGTGTTTGCTTTTTATATAATTTGCATTTTCGAATAAGCAAAACACATATATAGCTCAAAGTAAAAATTACAAAATCTTTTATTGAGACAAGTCTCTTTTCTATCTTTTTAAAAATATTTTCCTTAGATATTTTAAATCAAATTTATTGGGATGACATTGGCTAATAAAATTACATAGGTTTCAAGTGTACAATTCAATTATACATCATATGTATAATGCATTGTGTATTCACCACTCAAAGTTAAACTTCTTTCTGTCACCACATATTTGACTCTCTTTACCCTTATCAACTTCCCCTTTCCTCCTTTCCCTCTGGTAACCACTATCTTTACCACAGTTCTCCTGCTGCCTCCTGTAGTTGTCTCTATAGCTTGTCGTTTGTATTTCCAGTGTTTCTTTATGCAAAAATAAGCAAATACTCATGTCTTGTGTACTCAATTTATATAACATTTTGTTTCTTATAGAAAATATAACTACTATATAAACTGTTCAGTTTCTTGCCTTTTTTAACTCAAAAATATAGAGATTACTCCCTATCAGTGTTAAAATACTGTCATTATTTTTAATTGCGTATAATTTCATTGTGTAGGTGGTAAATAATTGTTTCAATTGGTACCCTGCTGATAAGACATTTAATTCTATTTTTTTGTTATAACAAATAATGTTACAGTAAGTGATCATATGCATCCATTGTTTTATGGTTGTATAGAAGTCAAAGGGCAAATTTATATATATAATTTTGTTAGACTCAAGATATATTAATTTTTAAATAACATACATTTAAATAATATAAAATAACGTAATTTGTGAATAAACTGAATGGAAACAGTGTGGGCAGCCAAACTCTTTTGAAAAGCTTAATGGTTTATAGAAAAGTAAGGTGAGAGAAGAATATAATTACTTTTTAAAATATAAATATAACTTTTAAAGAGTACCTTCATATTCTATGAATATGCATTAAATGTTCTAAGCATTTAATTTACATAGTGAAAACCTTATGTCTTATATACCAAATGCGATTGCTAATCAATTAGGTGTTAGATTATAATGCAATAAAATTGTGGCAGTAGTAATAAATTTCATAAAAGTTGTTCCATTTGCCTTGGTCTAATAATGTAAGATATAGACTGTAATTCAATGATAGTGTCCATCAAATTTTTTTTAGGCATGTTGCTTATTTTAGGAGCTTCTTTTAATAAGAAATTCCATGATTAAGATTAGATTCTATAAGTTCTCCTCTAATTTCCTTTGTCAAGCAACTTTATAGTTTGAATGAATTTTTTCTGAAAACTTGGAATTTAGTAGAAGTTGTTTTCTAGAAAACAAAGATAAATGAACTCATTTATTATTGCTCTTATTTTTATTGCATTAACACAGAATAGGTAAATTTATATCTATGATTTTTACTTTTTATCTTAATCACTTCCTTCAAAATGCTTTTCACACTTTAACCTGTCTTCCTATCCCACCCTAAAAATGTGGTTTTCCATTATTTAGTACATATGTATGAGAAATGACCTGCTTTAAATAATCATTCTATTTACCTCTCAAGGAGATATCTTATTACTCTCTTCTGGGGACTAATAACTGCCTTCATTAAAATTCAAGCAAGTCTTTTAAAAATTCTGTAAATGTAGCATTGATTAGTCAAAACAAGAAAAAGAAAATTACCCTTACTCTGTTAAACATTAGCATCAGAAAAAATTGCTTAATAACTCTACATCAAAAATTTAATTTATGTAATCAAAATATGGCAGCATTCCATGCACTATTCCTTTACATTTTTTTCTTTCCAGCACCTTATGAGAATTAAATAAAATTAATATGATTATATTCTACTTCACTTGCAGTTAAATTTCAACAATGAAAGAAAACATTTTTTTCAATTTTTGAAATTAAGTCTTTAAAGAAATCACGGTTTATTTTACCAGTTAAGGAAGCACAAGGACCCAGGTATAATGGTATATTTTCTAACATTCCTTTTTTATTTTATAAAATTTTGTATGCAGATTATTTATAGTGAATTTGCTACCTAATCCACATTTACCTTGTATTTGAAAATTGATTGATATTCAGAACTAATTACAATTCTGCCATTTAGGAAATAATGACAAAATAATCATAAATTTAGTATTAATAATTAAATTTTATAGAAATCATATCAATTTATCAAAAATGTATACAAATAATATTTGCAATGTGTGACTCTTATTAATTTGCTCTTTTTCTTGTTTTGTTTCAAATATTCACCTTTCAGTTCATATAATACAATAATACATACAAGTTCTGAACACACAAGCCAAATTAAGAATTGATGAACTTTCCATCCTTTCTCACGGCTTAAAAGCCATCTGAATTTTCTCAGGAAGAAAGAAATGTGATTGAGAGATAAATTACTCTTTAACTTCAAATTCACAAACTTTCACTTTAAGGAAGACATAAGCAAAGTTAATATCTAAGAATCAAGAAGATAGAAAGGGCTAGAATATATATATAACATGTTGTTATCTAATACTTATGGCATAAAATATATAATATGTTAGTATTACATATTAATAATTTTTTATTCCACAATTCCATCATAACGTGGATAATGCTAAGATATGGAAGCCAGAAAAACCCTGGTTCAAATCTTGCCATATTTCTCACTTGGGTACATTTCTAAACTTTTCTGTTTTACTTTTGTTTTCTATAAAATAGAGGAGGAAGACACCTAATTACAGAGTTCTTTAGGATGTTCTGAATTACTATAGGCAAGTAAAAAATTACCTAATATCTCTGTGTCAGGATAACAATAAGTGCTTATATGTACTAAATCTCCAAAATCCTTTAAGGCAGATTGTATTATTATCCACAATTTACAAATCATGGAAAGAAAATGACTGCGGTACTGTGAGAATAAACACATGGCCTAAAGTCAGACAGCCTGTGTAACCAAGCGCCCAAATCCAAGTTAGCTTGATTTGCCTTCTACTTCTTTCTAGTATGCCTCAGCTGCCACAGAGCTAGGTATACAGTAGGTGTTCAAGAAATGTTGAGCCTCTTCCTCACTCGTTTCTAACATTAAATAGTCTGGGAAAGTGAATTCACTGGGACTTTAGCAAGATATGTGTGTTTGCTATGGAACTGAGATATAAAGTAACACTGAATAATATAAAATTTTACCATTTTCAATGTTAAAAAACAGGAACACTTGTGGAAAACAGACAATTTGGGGAGAGTTTTTGTTCTCACCTCTGTGCTTTATGATACAATTGGGACGAATGTTTATTAGGCAATAACGTTCTCTGCCCAGTGTTATTACCCAAGGCACAGTCTATGGTCATTTTCTGTCTGTAGTTTGTCATTTGGGTTAAATTTACTGCTAAGAAAAGGACATATTGTCAAGGCACAAATGTAATTTCTCTATTGGTCTTGCCAACAGACATGGTAATAAGTGCTGCAACCCCCACTTAACTTCATCAGCCATCAACAGGAGTATACTCTATCACGGAGGCATTTAAACTTTCTAACTAGTTAACTTTTCTGAGAAATCATGCTGGTTTATTTTGATGAGTCTTATTTGTTATTTTTCATTTGCTTATGCCTCACTTATTATTCTCATTTAAGAATCTTTTAAGATCTCTCACTGAGCTAATTGTGAAGGATTCAAGAATACAGAGCCTATGCCCCCCTTTTATCAGTGTTCTGTTTGGAACAAAGGACGTGCACTGGGGAGAATGTGCATGGAAGTTATTAATAAGGCTATTAGTTTCCTACATTTCTGTAGGACTTTGCAATATAAATTTAAAGGCCCTTCACGTGCCCTTTCATGCTCCTTACAACATTGTGACTTTCAAAGTCAAATATTATTATCCAAATTCACATACTAAGAAATTTTGGAGTGAACTATTTGTAAAAATATCTAGCTAGCAATTAGCAATGAATACTCAAACCTAAGCTTTAGGATTTTTAGTTCAGTGCTTTTGTCAGCACATGGTAACAGAAAGAAATTACTATAGTTTTTTTTTTTTTTTTTGTCATTTATTTCTTAGCTGCCTTAAATAATGCTTGAATAATTTGTTAAAGAAAATAATTTCCTGGAAATTTCCTAAAAAATGGTAACTATGAACTAATATTTTTGTATGTTTTTATGTTATGTTTTTAAGCAAAATAAAAGCGCATGATACCGTATGAATGAATTGTCTGCCATCCCACTCCTAGTTTGAGCAAAAATTTCCACAAAAAAGAAATTTCTCAGAGTAATTCCATTGAATCTGGAAGCTACTGCAAATATTTTGAGCTCATCATGAAACTAAGGTGAGCAGAACAATTAAAAATGGGTTGGAGACTTCTGGTTTCAGTTATGACATGTAATAAGATTAGAAGTCATCAATTCCTCTCTTAAAACAAGAAAAAGCTAAATGAATTGAAAATCAGTAACTTTTCTTGGTCCCATCAGAGAACTGTGGTTGTAGAGAAACTTCCAACTCTGAAATGTGGAGATACAGCAAATACATTGTGTTACAACTGAGATTTGCTTACCTGGAGCAGAAATACCAGGAGCCGTGTATCAACTATATCTTTTACCTTCTGTATTTTAATGTTTTGACATCTGGAGTCTTGCTGACTCTGGAGGGACTTCCTTCCCAAGGTTAGCTAATTCCCAGAGATAACAAGTAACTTGCCAGTGATTGTCCTTTTCAAATGCAAACCAACGAATCCAGAGCCCATATCCTAATTACCTCTTTTATTAGGCTCTTGTATCTAGTAAAAACAAAAAAATTGAATCAAAATTAATAATTTTCCACAAAGAAAGCAACAGACTCAGGTTGTTTCACTGGTGAATTTTACCATATATTTAAGGAATAAAGGATACCAATTCTCTAACATCTCTTTCAGAAAATAGAAGTAAAGAGGACATATTCTAAGTCATTTCATAGTGTTAAGCCAGCATAACCCTAATATCGAAACCAGATAAAGACAGTACTAGCAAAGAAAACTACAGATCATTATCTCTCATTAAGATGGATGTAAAAATCTTTAAAATATTAGCAAATCAAATCTAATAATATATAAAGTAAATTTTACTTTATACCCTATTGCAAATCAAAATTTTTTTCAAGTATGCAAAGCTGATTAAGCATTTGAAAATCATTCAGCCACTATAATCCATCACACCAGCAAAATAAAGAGGAAAATCATATCATTATGTCAATTGAGAGAGAAAAAATTTTGACAAAATCCAACATCCATTTATGATTAAAAATTCTTAGTAAACCAGAAATAGAGGAGGATTTGATCAACTTGATAAAGAACATCTAGAAAAATTCCTATAGTCATGTTGATAATATCTATCCTGGAAATGACATGATAGAAATGACACTTTACTTCTGTGTTTTTTCTCCCCAAACCTATAACCTCAGACTAATCATGAGTAAAACACCAGTCAAATCACAGCTGAGGAACATTCTATAAAACATCTGGTCAATATTCCTCAAAACTGTCAAAGTGATCAAAAACACTGACAGTCCAAGAAATTCTCTCACAGCTTAAAGCATCCTAAGGAGAGGTGATGGCAAAAATCCACATGATATCCTGGAAGGGATCTTAGAACTAAAAAAAGGACATTAGGATAAAATTAATGAAATCCGAATAAAGTATTGACTTTAGTTAATAATTTGTATAAGTATTGCTCCTTTATTTTTAATGAATGTATATACTAATATAAGATGTTAATAATAGAGAAACTAATAAATACAAACTTTCTATATTATCCTTATATTTTTTCCTGTAAATATAAAACTATTCTAAAAATAAAGTTCATTTTAGAAAAGGCATCAAAGGTATTAGATGTCAATCTCAACATCTTTTTAAACAGCTTTGTGTGTACATGTCTTTGTTGCAGATTATGCCGCAGGTTGCTATTAAATTGTATGTAAATTTTGCTTCATTCTCAGAGATTCTATCTTTATTGTGCTGTTTCCTTGTTTGTCACATGGGTAGAGAGGACTGAACAATTTGGTAAACCCTGTTAGTATTTGTTTCCTATTGAAAGACTGTCTTGTCTTATCAGATAATCTTTTAATTATATAATTCTCCATCCCTTCCCCAAAGCAATGAGCCTTTTTTTTAAATAGTGAAAAAACACATTTTCAAAAATATTGAAATGAAATATTTCTGTCACTTTCTTTCATATTTTGCCTTGCACTCCCTTATCCCTTTCAGCAATAGGTACTGAGGCTAAGTGCCAGATTCCTGCCTTGTTTCTGAACCAACCCTTATTTATTAGTCTTTTGATCTTGACAAGGTGAAGTGTGGATTATCAACCCTTGGGAATGGCTAGGCAGTGAGTCAGGTCCTGTAGATTTGATTCACACCTGCACTGGCTTCTTCTTCTTCCACTGTCCCATATAACAAAATACCATAATACCTTCAGGCTTAGCCTGAAGTGGAAGTAATAATATTAATATAATGCATAATATTCTGTCACAAATAATAATCCAATCCCAGTCTCTCAGGAGGGTTAATAGATATTTGAAAACAGTTGTCAAGTCACCCAGAAATGTTTTCTCCAGATGAAGTATATACATTGATGGATCCTCCAACATCTTGATTGTCCTTTCAAAAAGACTTCTTCCATTTGGATATGATCTCCAAAGGCAAAATATTATCTCAGTGCTGAATCCAATAATCATGATCTTCATCATCAAGTGCTTAGGAAAATGCTAAAAGATGGAGTGGTTTGCAGATTACATAGATATACCAGAGTGTCTTGCCTTTTAGATACTAAAAACTATATGACCATTAAAAAATAATGAAGCTTGTGATAAATTCCCATTGAGTGTCTAGTCATGAAATCCTCTGGGGATTAAGAGCAACCAAGGTCAAGTCAAAACTTGATATAAATAGGGAGGGTTTTATGGAGAAAGTGGTTTAAAGCCGGACCTTGAAGAACATTAACAATATTTTTTTCAGAGGAAAAGAAGTTATTTTCAGTAAGAGAGAAGGCATGTTCCATCAGTATCAGGGGCTCATCTTTTGTTCATACCTTAATATGTAACGTGAGATGAGTAACTTCAAATATGAGAAACTCGAAAAAAAGGAAGATGACTCTGCACACAGAAATTCTCTATCAGTCCGGTGACCCTTATATCAGACTTCAAAGAAACTTCAGGAGAAGCAGGAAAAATCATTTAACTATCTCTTAGCCCTCAAAGGCCTCACTCACTCTCAGTATAGCAAAAATGTAGGCTGAATAGCCAATATGGACACTAAAGAGTTTTAAAGATAAGTTATGGTCTAAAATAATAAATATTAAATTCTTGAAACTCTAGTCATTCATCCCAAACATGGGGCTAATCTGGCATAAAAGGCTGTGGAAAATACAAAATCTTGATCATAACAACGAACATCTTCTACAGTTTGATCTGATCTTCTAAGCATTCACTCTGACCACTGACTTTGTGATTAGATGATTTTGAATCTTGGTTTCTATGGGCTGTGTTTCTGACAACAATAATAACTAATTGTTCTTCAGAGACACAGAACCAATAGTATATGTGTGTGTGTGTGTGCGCACATGCATGTGTTATAAGACATTATCTCACACGATTATGGAGGCTGGGAATTCTCAAGATCTGCAAGTAACAAGCTGGAGACCCAGGAGAGCTGATGATATATATCCAATCAGAGTCTGAAGGCTTGAGAATCAGGAGAACCAATGATGTAAGTTCCAGTCCAAATCTGAGTCAAGTCTAAGTCTGAGGGCATGAGAAAACCTATGTCACAGCTTGAAGACAGGCAGAGAGTGAATTCTTTCTTAGTCAATCTTTTTTTTTATTCAGTCCCTCAAAGGACTGTATGTGGCCTACCCACACTGGGGGGGAAAGAAATCTGCTTCACTGATTCAAATGTTGATCTCATCCAGAAATATACTCACAGATATAACCAGAATAATGTTTAATCTAAAATCTGGACTCCCAGTGGCCCAGCCAAGTAGATGTATAAAATTAATCATCACACTAATATTTATTGAGAACTCAATACATTTCTGTTATTTAAACTTGACTTTAATCTTATTGTATTTAACTTAATCTTCCCACACACATTAAGAGCTCAGTCCAACTATCATCTCTACTTTTCCAATGAATAATCAGAAGTAGAGAGCTGTAAATATCTCTCCCAGGTATCATACTTCTAAGTGGCAGAAGAACATCTCTCTGGCCTCAAAACTGTCTAAACTATTATGTCACGTGTTAACTGACCCCACTGTCTTTATATTTTGTGTTCAACTGAGCCAGCCAAAATGACCACAATTCCAGCTTTGGTAGCAGTGTTTGCTCTAATGAGAGTTAACTTAAATCACAGCTTTGCCTATATATTTTGCACAGTAAGCCTGGCTAAGAATCTGATTTTCCCATTTATATAAGATGACTATGGGGAAAAAAAAAATCACAATGCTTTTCGGGGGCGGTCTAGAAAATCTAACTACTAGAATATGGAACATATGAAGGATAATGATAGTAAATGACTAAGATTCAATGACACCTGTGAGTTGAGATGTAGTGCTTCTTACTGTTTGCCTGATTCGACCCCTCAATTTCTCTAAGAGTAAATTGAGACCTAACAAAGTTGCTTTTATGACTCATCCAAGGCTCCATAGAGTGGTATATCTAAAATCATGTTAAATTAAAGAAAATCTTGAATAACAGCAGCCAAATACATACTCCATGTTCTGGTAACACCAAACTACTCATAGTTCCTTGCTCACTGTTCTATATTGCTGCATATCTCTGTTAAGTGATGTGCTGTAGTAGGCTCTTTTATAAGAGACAATTATGTATATCTCTTCCCCGGAGCCCATTGTTAAACATTTAGCAGCCCACTACTGCCTTTTTGCCTTTTTTCTGCTAATCACTTTTTTTTTTTTCATACTTTCCCTATCATTTTCCCCTATTCTTTTTTTTAAAGCTACTCATCCATTCCTTAAAAATCAGCTAATGCGGAAATGATGTCAGAAACATGGCAGTGTAAGGGATCTCCCCTTATCTCTCTCCTTGAAACTACAAGGAGCTGAACACCTACATCCCAACAAATAACATCCAACCTGCACACAAGCACATTTGAGAGATCTGCTCATCAGAGCATCTGAAGGTGAGCCATTAGTGCACAAGACAGGGAGGCAGAGAACAAGAAACAAAGCTAGATGCTGCAGAAAGGAGCCCTAGCTCATATCTCTCAGCAGGGGGAAAGGGAGGGGGAGAACAATGTGATGGTTTCTTGGCTCTTTGAAGCCCCAAACAGTCTTGCCTGAGGGATAAGCATATCCTACTCAACAAAGCCCAGGAGCAGGGCAGAGACCCAGTGCAGAGGGGACAGTAGTGTCTTAGCAATCACCTTTGCCAGGCAGAAAGCTGAGTCATGGAGCCTGGCTGCCTTCCCCTACTATCCTAGAGTGTTTTCTCCCATTACCCTCCCAGATAGAGCACCAAGTCACAGGGGCTATCACACAACAAGAACTGAAACATACACAGCAGATGATCCTAGACATAGGGGAGGAGATATAGACGCAAAGTAGCTGAAGCCTGAGCCAGTATCACTGGAAGGAAAACGGTCACACACAAAGCTGACCTCTCCTAACCCACGCCACTTCCATCCAGTCAGGCTGATTTGCAAGGAAGCAGTACCGAGCTTCAGAGCCTTTTCAGAGACTCAGAATCCCATAATTCTTCACATTCTCCAATGGGGTGAAAACTTGGAACCAAGGTGACTTGGTCACAGAGGAGATACACAACTTTCCAGAGGAAAAAAAAGTATTCTTAACCTCAAAGCAGAGATCCAGCAGGCTAGGGCAGTGCAGGAGGCTTGGGCACCACCTACTGGAAATCAAAAGAAAATTCTCTTCTTATCAGCCTGCTAAAGAGAGATCACTCTATAATAAAATTAAAAAAAAAAAAAAAAAAGCAGATTACATTTCCATTAATGCCTAGGCAGAGAAATAGTCTATCAAACACCATGAACAACCAAGGTAACAATGTAGCTCAGAAGGAAAATGAAAAATCACTAGAAAATAAGCTTAAAGATATAGAAATGTGAGATTTAAATGAGAATTCAGGATTGCACTTCTGAAAAAAAAAAAAAGCTCAACAAGATGCAAGAATATTCTGATCAACAGTTCAAGAACATAGAAACAAAATCAACAAACAGGAATATTTTATCAAGGAGATTGAAACTTGAAAAGAACCAAGCAGAACTTCTGGAGATGAAGAACTCACTATAAGAGATGAGAATGAAATAACAACCTTAGCCAATAGAGCTGACCGGATGAAAGAAAGAATTAGTGATATTGAACACAGAAATCTGGAAATGACACAGAAGGAAGAAGAGAGATACTTGAGAGTGAAAAAAATGAAAGAACTCTGCAAGAACTATCTGACAGCATCAGAAAAAAACAATATAAGAATAATGGATATGCCAGAAGGAGAAGAGAGGGAGAAGGGAACAGAGAGCATATCCAAATAAATAATCAGTGAGAATTTCCCAACCCTCTGCAAAGAACTGGATTTTCAAATCCAAGAAACTAAAAGAAGATCTAATTATCTCAACCTAAAAAGACCTACTTTAAGACGCATTATATTAAAATTGTCAAAAATTAATGAAAAGAAAGAATTCTCAAGGCAGCCAGTGAAAAGAAGATGGTAAACTGTAAAGGAAAACCCATTAGATTATCATCAGACTTCTCAGCATAAAACTTACTATCTAGGAGAAAGTAGAACCAAATATTCAAACTACTAAAAGAAAAAAAAAATTGCAGCCAAGAATAATATATCCAGCAAAGCTCTCCTTTAGAAATGAAGGAGAAATAAAGACCTTTTCAGACATACAAATGCTGAGAGAATTTCCACCACAAGGCCTGAATTACAGGAAATACTGAAGGGGGTCATTCCACCTGAAAGAAAAGAAAAGAAAAAATACATAAATATGAGTAAAATACCTAACAGATAGGCAGATGCAGAAAAGTGTAACCCATATTAAGAACAGGATATTATAAACTTAAATATTACATAATGGTTAAGGTAAAAAGAGAAGACACAGCTACTACAACTTGGAAAGGAACATACATCATAAAGAAGGATAATGTGAGTCTACGGCCATGCCACCCTAAACATGCCTGATCCTGTCTGATCTCAGAAGCTAAGCAGGGTTTGGCCTGGTTAGTACTTGGGTGGGAGACCACCAAGGAAGACTGGGTACTATAGGTGTAAAAAACAAACAAACAAACAAACAAATAAATAAATGGATAATGTGAAACAAGAAAAAGTGAAAAGGGGAAGGAGTAAAGATCCAAATCTGCAAAGGGGAATGGAGATGAGGCACAAGCAGAAGAAAAATGACTACTGTGTGTGTTTGTGTGTGTGTATAATTTTCATTTACATAAACTTAATGGTAACTGCACACAAAATAATCTAGAAATGAGACATATAACATAAAATAACAAGAAACAAAAAACACCACAAAATTAAAATAACAGACAGAAACACAAAGACAAAGAAACAATGGAGACACTGAGCTACCACAAGACAAAAATAAAATGGCTATAGAAAAACCTCATATTTCAATAATAACTTTAAATATTAATGGACTGAACTCACCAATAAAAAGGTACAGAGTAGCAGATTGGATCAAAAAAAAAAAACAAAACCCAATCATAGGCTGCCTACAAGAGACATATCTCAGTTGCAAGGACAAATATTGACTCAAAGTGAAAAGGTAGAAAACAATACTCCAAGAAAATGGCATCCAGAGAAAAGTAGGTGTAGCTCTACTTATATTGGATGAAATAGAGTCTAAGATTAAAAAAGTAACAAGAGATAATGATGAATACTTCATAACGATAAAGGAGACCACACATCAAGAAGACATACACTGATGAATATTTATGCTCCCAATCAGGGAACACAAAAATATATAAAATAACTACTAACAGAACTAAAGGGGTAAATTGACAAACATGCAATTATACTAGAAGACCTAAATACCCCACTGTCAACTATGGACAGATCATCCAAACAGAAAATCAATAAGAAAATCTGTCAACTAGACAGATCATCCAAACAGAAAATCAATAAGAAAATATCATCCTTAAATGACATATTAGACCAAATGGACATAATTACTATTTATAGAGCTTTTCATCCCAAAACAGTTGCTTATACATTCTTCTCTAGTGCACATGGAACAGTCTCAAGGATAGATAGTATGTTAGGACACAAATAGCCTCAACAAATTTTAGAAGATTGAAATCATATCAAGAATATTCTCTGACCATAATCTTTGAAACTAGAGATCAACTGAAACAAAAGTGGGAAGAATCACAAATATGTAGAGATTAAACAACATGTTACTAAAGAATGACTAAGTCATGGACAAAATAAAAGGAGAGATAAGAGATACATAAAAACAAATGAGAATGAAAATACAACATATCAAAACTTTTTGAACAGAGCAAAAGTGGTAATATAAGTCTTTACAGGCCTGTCTCAAGAAACAAGAAAGATCCCAAATAAACAACCTAATATTATGTCTTAAGAAACCAGAAAAAGAAGAATGAAGTCATTAGAAGGAAGGAAATAATAAAAATCAGAGCTAAATTATATGGAATTGGGAACAAAAAGGCAATAGGAAAAATTAATGCAATAGTACCAGTTCTTTGAGATTAATAAAAATGACAAAAAAAAAAGAGAAAGGAAACAAATAAACAAAATAAGAAATGAAAGCTATGTTACAACAGATACCACTGAAATACAAAGGATCATAAAAGAATTCTTTGAAAAATTATATGTCACCAAATTTAATAACCTAGAAGAAATGGACAAGTTCTTAGAAATATACAACCTTCCTAGATTGAATCATGAAGAATTGGAAAACCTAAATGAATCAATCAACAGTATGGAGGTTCCTCAAAAAGCTAAGAATGGAATTACCATATGTCTCAACAATCCGTGTTCTGGGTATTTACCCCAAAAAACTTGAAAACATTTATCTGTGAAGATATATGCACCAGATGTACTTAACGGCATTGTTCACGGAGGCCAAGACACGGAAA
Source organism: Pteropus alecto (assembly GCF_000325575.1). NCBI lineage: Eukaryota > Metazoa > Chordata > Mammalia > Chiroptera > Pteropodidae > Pteropus > Pteropus alecto. Next base: position 29,648,844 of record NW_006442484.1, read on the forward strand.
CAACCAAAGTGTCTATCAATAGATATTTAGATGAAGAAGATGTGGTACATATATACAATGAAAACTCATCTGTAAGAAAAAATAAAATACTGCCATTTGTGACGACATAGATGGATTTTGAGATTATCATGCTAAGAGAACTAAGATAGGAAAAGTTGAGAATCATATGATTTCACTCATATGTGGGATATAAAACTAAAAGTAACAAACAAACATGACAAACAGAGCCTCTAGGATATGGACAGTAGATTAGTGGTTTTCAGAATGAAAGCGGGGGTTGCGGGGGGAGAGGGAGAAGTAGGTAGGGGTAAAGGGGTCAAATATTTGGTGGCAGAAGATTTAACTTTGGGTGGTGAACACACAGTCTAATATACATATTACTGAACTGTATGCTTGAAACCTATTTGATTTTATTAACCAATGTCACTTTAATAATAGAAAGAATCAGCTAATGTGTAACCTATGCAAATAATTCTTCTTAAACCTCTTCTTGATGCTTTTATAACAACTAATTTATATATCTATCCATCGCTCTTTTTTATTGTTTTAAAATTGTTTAGTGATGTTTGAACTTTTCATGGATAGAACCTGTGTTTTTTTTTCAGATTTGTATTGCCAGGATATAACAGCATCTCCTCCATGTAGATGATGCCCAGTAAATGAATCTTAGGCAGGGGATCTACTGGAAGTTTTTGATCACAGGAGGAATGTGATCAAAACACTGTTTTGAAAAGATGGTTTTGGCAGTGGTAAGACATGTGAATTGCAGTAAGAAAGATCGAAAATCAGAAGTGCGGTTAGAAGATTAAGGGCCCAAACCAGGAAGGCCATGGAAGAAATGATGTCCAGGAGTTCATGAAGAAAGTATTAATCGCATTTGTTAATAATAGATGTGACAGACATCCTTGCCATCTAACTGTAGAGGTTGGGCCAATAGTATTGGCATCTCTTGGAAGCCTGTTAGAAATGTACGATCTCAGTCCCCACTGGAGGCCAATGAATCAAAATTTGGATTTGAACAAGATCCCCAGGTGATTTGTGTGTACATTGAAGTCTGAGAAGCCCTGGTTAAAGAGGAGGAAAGAGTAAAAGACGACATCTTTGTTTTCTGGTCAAAGGATTCCTCAATATTTTCTTCTTTTACAGATTCCGTTACAGATTCCTATGAAGTGACAGTAGGCCAGGGATAGGTGAAACATTGGTTCTCTCAAAGAACCATGAGAAAATTAATTTTTTTGTAGAAAATAAAGCCTTGTTATTCATAGGAGGTCCACACACCTTTAGAAAGCTCTAAATAAAATGCGAAGCAATGAAGCATGTTCTCTATTGTATTTTTGTGTCAAGTGCCTCTTTATTATGTGTAGAGATCCTAAGTTCCATAAGCAGCCATGATTATCAGGTATCTCAATGAGACCCTCAACTGAGGCTTGTTTTCTCCACAGAAACTTTAATAAACCTTCTTTTTATCATTTATCTCTAATAGTTTTGTTCTTCGAGGCCATTCTTAAAGTTAAATTCCAGTTAACCAAGTAGACTAGTTGTAGTCTAATAATACGTAAATAGTAAGAATGCGTAATGTAAATAATGCTTATAATAGACCAGTCACTGTTCTAAGTGCTTTACTAATATCAACTCTTTAAATCTTCATAACACACTATAAAATAAGTAACATTAATGTAACGTTCTTCATTTTACACAAGAAGAAACTGAGTTACAGAGTCACTCACCTAAAATCACACACCTCGGTTACAGCCTGGGATTCAAACCCAGTGACTGACTTCAAAGACACTGTTCTTAATGACTGCCAATGGTTCATGTGTCAAATCATCTGGAAATCTTGTTAACACACAAATTTCTGTTTTTTTAAGAAATTCCAATTCAGTAGGTCTGGTGTGTGGCCTGAGAATTTGCATTTCTAACAATTTCTTAGGTGATTCTACCCTGCTGGTCCAGGCAACCGACATGGAGAATCACTTCATCATGCAACATAAACCTCTATGTGTTTTCTAATTTATAGCTTAGTTAATTTTTTTTTAATTGTCTTTTTATAGGAAAAACAGCTAGATCCAAATGAATGATATGAATTGAGATTCCTGGTTTGAAAACAGCATTTTGAATTAAATAAAAAGTTTTTGGAATGCCTGGTACCAGACACACAATCTTTACTTTATAACTAACCCTTTTCTAGTAACTCTGTTCAGGTAATTCTGTTTATAAATTTTTCTGTTTTCCCAAAAGAATAATTTTCTAAATATTTGACTTATGCAAAATGTTGAACTCTAGTCCTAAAACAATAGGGGGCATAATAATTTCAGTATGATAGGTTAGAAATAGCAGGAAACCTAAGTACTTTGTCAATTATCTCCCTGCCCTCTGACAGGTCCCCTGTCCTTTTTTTCTTTAACTATAACATATGTGTCTTTGATTAAATTGAATTGTTTTCTTTGTCCTAACCCTGTGGATGGACAGTGCAAGCAAGGACCAACAACCTCCCATCAGAGACCAGATTAGAGGCCCTGCAGAGCTACTTTCTGATGTTGTAATGATGCCCATGGCTTTCTTATTACTAAAAAGAAGAAAATAAAAGAGAATTCTGCTAGCAGTCTACTAATCACGAATCTATGCAATAGTGGCAGTTAATCTTCTCTTCCTATTAATAGATGCAGATGCCTAGGGGCTTAACATTTTCCTACTAGCTTAATAAGGAGAAAAAATTGATAGGAAGGCAGACAGAGTTGCCTAATTGCATAGCCAGTAGCTTTTGCAGTGTTGCTCAAAGGAACAAACCCAAAAAAGAAGAATAGAGGCAAGATAGCAGTTTTGCATAGCACATGCCAGCATGTTGCCCCCAAAGGAAATTAAAGGCAAGTCATTTTGATCAGTTTTGGTGCATCTCTAGGAGCATAGTCAATTAAAAACTCAGATGAACTTTCAGTCACCATCCCGCCTGCCTACCTATGTAAAACGAAGCTGAATCTCTATTGATCTCCCAGAATTTGCCACGGAATGTTTACTATGTGAATATAAAAGAAAAATAAAGCGAAAGTCTCCCTGGCTTTGCAAAATCAATGTGATTTCCAGTTCAAGAAGTTATCAGATCTTACTGTGCTCAGATATTTCATGGACATTTGAACACAGACATCTTGTAAGGGAAAGGACCATATATGTTTGTAAAATGGAAAAGCAATTCACATGTAATATGTGACTTTTTATAATTTTTTTAGTTCCATTTCTAAATTAAGTGGATTTCTATCATATCTGAACTACAACTCCATCAGTTACCTCGAGTTCTTCAAATTGTTTATTCTCAGTAGAGAACAATAGTACTTTGAAAATAATATATAAATTAAGAAGAAATAGAAAGTTATGTAAAAATAGACCAAATCTTGCACATTAGCTATTTATCTTCAAACTACTTCTTTATTAAAGAATACTCATGGTACAGACTATTAAAATTATGTTTATTAAGCTTCTATACTGTTAAGTAATGTCTTAATGAACCACATGGCATAGAATCTAATTTGTATCCAAGAACTATTCAATCATTTTAAATTAAACAGTCATGCTTGAGTGCTTACAAAGACCAGGTCTTTTGCTAAATGTTGAGCATGCAGGTATGAAAAGATAATTGCCTTAGCCTCAAGTAAGTTAGTGAGGAAGCAAGGCTGTTGTTTACAAATAACAAAACCTTCTCCTATTAACTTGCTGTGTGTTCCTCCAAAGAGGGAAAGTATGTTTGGAGTCTGGGAAGCCTAAGGTAAATAATGCCTGGTATAACTCTAATTAAAGTTTATGAAGTTTAGCATAAATATAAGAAATTTGACTCAGAATGTTTATAGTAAGGAAGGGCTTATAGATGTCACAGTATTTGAACATAAGTTGAAATTATGAGTATTTTCAACTTTACAAATATTGTCAGATTGCATGCTAAAGTGGTTGTCTCAACCCACACACACTAAACCATAGATAAATTCCTATTGCTGCATTTTCTAGCCAACAGTTGACACTGTCAGACATTTAAAGTTTTGCCAATATGATAGGTATGAAATTGTAAACTATTATGATTTTAATTTCCTTTTTTCACTTAATAGTGACGTTAAAGATCTTTTGTGTTTATTTCATATTCAGTTTTTCAATTTCACCTTTTATGATGTCTTTTCATGTATATTGCCTATTTTCTATTGGGTAGTTTGTTGTTTTCCTATTGAGTTGTACAATAGTTCATTATGAATTCTAGTTTTGAATTCTTTTTCTATATTATTCATAATAGGGTAGGCTATGCACTAATAAATAACTCCAAAATCTCAGTGAATTAAAATATCAACAGTTTTTTGTTTGTTTGTTTTTTCTGGCTTGACTCAAATTCTGCTTCACATCCAGGTAACACTTTAGGGATTTAATTTGTGACACATTTATGACCACGTCAGGGTGAGAAAATGGAATATTGTTCACAGGCTACTCATAGTTCATTGAGCATTAAGAAGTCTTATAGCTCTGCCTAACTACAAACTGCGTATGAGATGTAGGAAAACACTGAAAATTTGATAAACATATTGTCTTTGTCATCAATACTTTTTGTCATGTGTGAAATAAGTTACTAATGTGCAATGATATTTATTATGAATGAATGTTTCATTTTATAAAATTATTTCCTTATGGTTAATGAGCTGGTCACATATTTTTGTCTTTTAGTATATTGGCATGATATATTATATTAATCAATATTTAATTGTTATATCATCCTAGCTTTAGTGGAAAAACCAAAGTTGCTCATGACCTACTCTATTTTTATATGTTGAAGGACTCAGGTTGCTAATATTTTAAGAATTTTGTGTTATATTCATAATATTGAACTTAAATTTATCTCTATTATAATTTTTTTCTGAATTTGTCATGAAGTTTATATCGGCTTCATAAAATGAGTTGGTAATATTGTATTTTCTGAAAGAGCTTGAATGCAGACAAAGTTATCCATTATTTAAATGTTTAATGAACTTACCTGAAAAATTCATGTATTCTGGGTTTTATTTCTGTTTTTTTTTTGAGGGTATAGGTTATGATTTATTGATTTAATTTTTAAATAGTTATAGGTATATTCAAGTAATCTACTTTTCTGAGTCAGTTTTGCTAAGTTTATTATTTTGTAAACTTTGCATTTCATCTATGTTTGGAGTAAACATATTTCTCTTTCACCTATGCTGTATCTACGATTGCCACCTTTTTGTGTACCAAACAGAAATCTGGGTCTATTTTATTTGTCTAGTTGCCATAAAAATTAACTTTTTACATTTTGACTTATTTTTTATTTTTTTTTATTACTTTCTGCTTACAATTTTACTATTTTGTTGTTTGTTATCTAATGTCTTACATCAAAAGCTTAGCTAATTATTTTTTATCTCTTAGAAAAACTTTCAGAAACAAATTTTTCTCTAAGTACCTGGTAGTTATATGCATCACTTTTTGATTTGCAATTTTTTTTATTATTCAGTTCTTTGTATTTTTCAAGTTACACTATAATTGTTTTTTGTTTTGTCTTTTTTTTTTTGATGTTAGTTATTTTAAAGTGGTTTGTTAGATTTACTTTCAGTATATATATATACATATATTCTGATTACTCTAATTTTTTAAAAATCTATTTCTAATATAGTGGCATTTTAATTTATATAAAACAATTGTTAATGTTTTAGAGACATGGTTTAAAATATGATACTTGTTTATTTGTTAATATAAGCTTGGGAAGTATGCATTCTTTAACTTTGGTTGTAGAGAAATCAAGCTGATAAATTGTACTGTTAAAATAGTTTCTATAAATTAGTGGCAGATTGATCTATAAATTAGTAAGAAAAATTAAAGTCTCCATTTGATGGAGAATGTTTACTTTATGAGGCCATATTAATTAATATGTACTTTCAAGTTCAGGCCAGAAAAATACTTCTAATGAAATGAACTTTTTATCCTGAAGTAGTGACCCTTTTGGACCCTGACAATGCTTGTGTCTTAAAATCTATTTTGACCTAATAGTAATATAGCAAAAGCAGCATTCTGTTTTTTATTCCTTTTTTCACTTTCAACTTCTGTTCTTTTAAGTAAATCTCATAAAACAATATGAAAGTGGATTTTCTTTTGTATCCAGAAAATCTTTGATTACCAAACATTCTTATTTTATTCACATTTATTGTGATTACTGATCTATTTAGATTTATTTCTATCACTTATTATTGTACCTTCTATTACTACCAGCATTTTCCATTTTTTAAATCTCTTTTCTTGTCTTCTTTTATATTACTTAAATTTTCTATACTCGTTTGGGTGTTATTGCCATATTTGTATTTTTTCATGGTTACTTAAAAAAGTTTTCATGCTTATGTAGTTTAAAATAAATACATCTCTATCTTCTTTCTGAATGGTATAAAAGTTTTAAAATGTCTTATATTTATACTGTCATTCTTGCCTTATATGTTATTGTTGCCTAGTGTTTCAGGTCTTTCTAGCTTTTATTCCCCAAATAGATTTTATTACTATTACTGTTGTTTTATTCGATTACTACACTTTGGTTACATTTTACTCCATATTTCCCATTTTTAAAATTTAAAAAAGAATATTTTTTTCAATTAGAGTTGACATATAATATTATATTAGTTTCAGATGTACAACACAGTGATTAGATGTGTATATAACTTATAAAGTGATCACCCCAATAAATCCAGTACCTATCTAACACCATACATAGTTATTACAACACTACTGACTATATTCTCTATGCTATACTCAACAAAAAAACAATGGCTTCTGCCAGCACTTCTGTTTACTATTAGACATTTCTGCAGCATCATTTTTACATTTTCCTTATCACTGAAGCACATCCTTTAGAAATTTATTTAGTGAGAGTCTACTGATGGTAAACTCAGTTTTGTTTGTCTAAAAATGTCTTTGTTTTACCCTTGCATCTCAATGATTGTCTTTATTTTACTCATGTTTCTCAATAACAGTTTAACTGAGTATATTTTAACTCTGACTTTTCTGCAACACCTTAAAAATTTTTTTACCTCATCTTTTGTCTTCTGTTTTTATTGTTGTTGTTGTTGTTGTTGAGAAATCTAAATCACTATGCACCCTAAATCAGACTATTGGAACTCAAATTAGACCTTGTAACATTTTTTTACTCTCCCACATTGCATAAACTCTTTTTATTTTCTGTCTCTATATTTTGGGTTGTACCTTCAGATTTGTTTTTCCCCATCATTAATTTTATCTTCAGCAGTGCCAAGTGTAATGTTTAATCTGTCCTTGGAGTTATATTTTATTTAATTATTGCTTTCATTTCTTTAAATACTATCTAATTTCCTTGCAAATCTGCCTAGACTTTTAAAATTGTGCCACGTTTCTTGCTGTTGTTCTTGTTTCTCTTATTAACAATTTAAGCATTTATTTCTTCATTTTAATTAAATTACTTTAAAAATTTTGTCTTTCTTTCTCGTTAATATAGTATTTTGTATTCCACATTATATAATTAAATGTGCAAAGTTCTTGCAGGACTAATGTGTATTATTTTCACCAACTTTCTTTAATAAAGTTCATTCCATATTTATTTTATAAATGTAAACTATGTGCTTACTTTCAACTAATTTTAGTCCATGGAAATATTCTGAGACCTGTGTTGAGAGTGAATTTCTTAAGAAAAGATATGTGTTTACCTCAGCTCAGTGTCATACTGTGCTATAATCTGGACAACTTGAGCCATTTCTTTGTTTAAAGTATCTTGGACCACACAAAATATAAATCTGCAAAACAAATGATTGAATGTTAATTCAATGACTATGAATTCTCAGAGACTTCCTTTTTTTCCATTCAGAGCTCTGACCAGGAAAGATGTATTCCTAGACCATTCCTTTTGTAGGCCATTAAGTGGTTCTTTTGTGTGTGTGTGTGTGTGTGTGTGTGTGTGTGTGTGTGTGTGTGTAGCATGCCAACTCCCTACCTTGGATCCAGAGTCATGTCTCCTGTTTACTGGGTGCCTCTTACATCACAATTCTCTCAAGATGAGCCTACCTCTCACAATGAATTAAAACTCTTGTTTCCTCTCCCTTTTATTTTTGAGCCTTGGGAATATATCACTTAATTTGGAGAAATGTTTATTGTATTTGTTCCAGTACTTATAGATATTTGGTCATAGGAAGCACTTTTAGGCAATCTTGACTCCAATGGTTACCAGAAATGACATCAGATTTAAGAAAGTAATAACGTTAAGAACCATTTCTAAATATGGAAATGCTCGGAGGCAACAGAATGTAGTATCTGGTACCAGACTGTCCAGGTTCTCATTTTGATCCATCACTTAGTTTTTCTCCACCTTGGTTTCTTTATCCATAAAACGAGAATAATACTTCATGGATTGCTTTGAGAAATAAATGAGTCAGTAAACACAACAGTGCCTGTGTGTGTGCATTAACCTTTCAAAAAAATATTCTTATTAATTAGCATAGCGTTTGTAATTAGAAGCTAAAGTTGCACAGGATTTGAAAATAAATTATCATCTACTATGAGGTGCATATAATGAAATTATATCATCTACTATACTAGAAGCTACATAATGCCTCATATGGACCAGAATATAGACTATAAAACGACTATATTCTGGTCCACATGAGGCATTATGTAGCTTCTATATTATATTGACTAATATAATCCTCACACTGAGTCTGTTATATATGCACGTATCATTATTATTTCCATTCTATCTATGAAGAAAATTGCTCACCACAAATTAACACAGCTTTTGCATGTTGGAGTAAGAATGAAATTCAGGCTTGTCTTGCTCCAAAGTCTAAACATGGTATCAGAGGATTTAAGCTCAAGTCTAGACTCCATCAGTTACCAGTTTTACAACAATAATATCCAACACTTATATGTACTTTCTATGTGCCAAGAACTATTTATGAGCATTTAAATTCATTTATTTATCATAATAAGCCTTTGAGAAAGGTACTATAATTTCCAGTACCCCGTTTTATAAATAAAGAAATTGAGGCATAGAGAGTTTCAATAACTTTCACTAAGTCACTCAATAAATATGAACTAGAAAAGGATTTGAACCTAGACTGTCTAGTTCCCAAGTTTGTACTTTATTAATCTATGCTATTGAACTTGAGTAAACTCCCTGTTCTGTCTGAAGTTTAGATTCCTTATCTCTACTATGAAGATTACATAATATAGTTTAAGGGATTTTTATGAGGATTAAGTAATATCATACAGATAAAAGGTGTTTATTTTTGAAAAACTGTAATGCACCTTAAAATAAAGGTTTTAATATGGAAATATTTTGTACTATGGGCAATAACTTAAGCTCTTGAGAAGAATAAATTGCAGTCTTGATATTTTAATATTTACTTATGATTGTGTTATATCCAAAAGAGGTTGTCACCACTTATTTGATTATTTCACCACCTTTTGTGGAGAAGAGAATTTCATCAGAGTGATCACATCTCGACTATCATTTATAAATATTTACTTACATCCTCCCGTTTCATTATAACAATGACTAATCATGCATCATCTAATCTTGATTATACGAGTGATTAAAGGAACATTGAATTATTTTACATGATTGAGGGTTTGGATATTCAAGAGAGTTGAAAATTGTCAAAAGAGGCACCTGTGAATAGAAGAGATTAGAAATTGTATTGTTCATGTTTGGAATTTTGAGGCCTAAACTTTTCATTCCAGTCCTTTCAACTTTCCGTTAAATAAAATTTCTGTACGGATAGTCTCCTGTAGTAAGAAAGAAACTTGTAGCTTCCCCAGAGAGTACTGGAACAATCCTTCCAGAGCTCTAGTTCGGACCAGGCCTTCTTCCCCTAGAGAGGCCATGGCCACTATGAGCGGGAGTGTATTTAATTTTTAAAATTACCATCGATAATATTATATTAGTTTCAGGTGTACAACATAGTGGTTAGAAATTCATATAACTTACGATATGATTTGCCTGATAAGTCTAGTACTCATCTGACATCACACATAGTTATTATAATATTATTGATGACCTTCCTCATGCTGTACATCCCCATGACTATTTTTATAACTGACAATTTGTACTTCCTAATCCATTTCTATATTTTTTTATTTTAAAAAGCCGATAAATTTGTTTCGATAAACTCACTTGCATAATGTAAATTTCATCTCAATTCCTAAGTTTGAATTGGCAGGTCAATTATAAATAATAGTGTTCAACCTCAGGAGATCCATCAGAAGAGTGATAAGACACCTTAACTATAAGAACGATTGTGCATGCAAGTGGTGGTAGTTTGTAGAATGTTGTAAAATTAATCTGTAATATATTTTACAGGTAATGGTAAATCAGGCAGTTGACTTGTTAGAGAAAAATAGTTAGAAATAAAAAATGTGGTGTTAGAACCAGTTTCTTTAAGGGGAGAGACAACGTTTAAACTGAAAACTCGATGTCCTTCTCTGTTCTTTTGTTTGCATTTTCTTATAATTTTGCATTCTCTTTAACCTTCAAATGTGTGACTAAACTATTTCCCCAGTGTATATGATTATAAAATGTAAAGAGTGGTTTTAAGTATAACAATGTATTTAAGCTATATTTTCATTCCTGTACAAAGATATTTACCTTTTTTTGTAATTGAAAGGCTACATGATAGTTCATAGTAACCTTATGTAATGTCATGTTCCTATTAATGAACATTTAAGCTATCTCTGTAATTTTGCTACTAGAAACAATGTATCAGTAAGCAGTCATATTATTTTTAACATGCGACTGTTTGTATAGATTGCTAAATAATAAAGTTTCTGGGACAAAGATGATGTCCATATTAAATTTCACAGATATCGCTAACTTTCTCTCCAAAATGCTTATGCCAATTTATGCAACCATAAACAAGAGATCAAGGGAGGTTTTTCCTTCTTACTCCAATATTCTTCATCATTCTTAAGAAATTTTTTAAAACGTGGTCATATTTCTTTTTAAATTAAAAGTCCCTTCTTTTGTTTGACATTTTTACACTTAGTGTTATATAATTTTATCTTAAGGAGTTACAATTTCTCTCCAGATACTCAATTCCTGGAGAGGGATGAAAATAACATTTGAACACTTCAAAATGCCAAGTTTGTGGTTTTCAGAAAAAAAATTAATTATGATAAACAAACTTCGTATAATAAATACAAAAAAGAATTATAAAGTTATTGCTATTAATTAAAATGACAATTTAAAATGTTCTAATTTACTAAATCTTTATGTATGTATATATATTATTTCATAAAAGTAGGTTTTCTTTCCAATGTCATGGGTGTAGATGATGAAACAACAGTTAAATTAAAAAAGAAGGAGAAACAGTTTTTTCACAATACTAAAATGATTTTTAAAGCCCAGAATAGCTCCCGGCCTTAGAAAATTGAATCATTTGTGCAGGAGATGATTCTCTAACCATGGTACTTGACTCATATTATAACACTGAAGGCCAGTTGACACTGCATAGTGAACACATATGGTACTGGCTCTCTAAATAGGTCTCTGATTTCCCTTATAAACCGTTTTACATTTTAGAAGCACCAGCTATGAATAAATGTTTCTATAATATATTCTTACTTTCAGAGTTTTGGAATTATTCATAACAATTTGCTGCATAGGAAATTGTAACAATTGCAAGTTGCTGAACGTTACATAAGTTACTAAATAATTTTGTGCAATATTAGTTCTATTAAATAAATGTTAAATATAATATATTTGTACTAAAATGGAGTGTGTCCAGTATGTTACATTTCATAAAACATTGTTTAAAATTTTTATTTTATAAACTAAAACACTGAATAAAACCCCATACACAATATAACAAACACAGCCTCTCCACGCCCCCACACCCCCCGCTCCAAAGAAAATCTATTTTTAATATTTGGTGAAATTTAAATCCACTATTTTAGAAGAAATAAAACTGTATTTACATAAATAATTGAATTGTCAAAACAAAGTAAAAAAAATTACATTTAATAAAAAACAAAACAAAACAAAAAGTAACCAGCCTTTCACTGTATAGTCGACATGTGTTCAGAGACTGAAATAGTGACTAGCCATGGTTCTGTAAATTCTGAATTCCATCAGTGTTTCATTTTTTCTTTTTTTTTTGTTCCCTCTTTTATTCCTCCCACTCACTTCCACCCCTGACCTATGAATGTTGCCGTTTTTCCCCTTAAGAACTGGATCTCTGAAGGTGGGGTGTCTTCTCCCACACACTCATAGTGTGCACCCGGGACCTGGCGCACCTGGGGCCTGGCGCACCCCGGGGTATGGTTTGTGGCTCCACCTGAGGTGCAAACCCAGGGCCTTCTGAGTGTAAAGCAGACGTGCTAACCACTACACTATGGAGCCACACCCCAATCAGTGTTTCTATTTCTTCTTGAGTCAGTTTTTACGAGTTGGATTTTTCTAGGAATTTGTCCATTTCATCTACATACATTTTCAAATTTCTTGGTCTAATGTTACTCACAATAGTATTTTGCTATATTTGTAGGTTGAAGGATCTATAGTAATGCACACTTTCTATTTTTGTAGGTTGAAGGATCTATAGTAATGCACACTTTCAGAATTTGTTTTACGGATTCTTCTTTTCTTTCCTTCTTAGTCAATTTCATCACAGGTGTGTAAATTTTATATTGTCAATGAATTAATTTATAGCTTTATGGATCTTTCATTATATGTTTGTTTTTATTTTATTATTTCCTACTTCAATCTTTATTATTTCTTTCCTTCTTTCTTTAGATTGATTTGCTGATTTTTTCTCTTAGATTGTAGAATGAATGTTTTATTAATTTAAAAGTTTTTATATTCTTTTAATACAGACATTTAGCTTGATAATTTTTTTCAAAATAATATTTTGGCTGTATCTCTTGAATTTTTATGTGTTTCAGTTTAAAATATTTCTAAATTCCCATTATTGTTTATTTATTGATCCATTTGTTACTTGTTTTAAACTTACAAACATGAAATTTTCTAGTAATATTTTCTTATTGTTTTCTAGTTTAGCTTCATTGAGTTCAAATAAAATTTAACCCCTACTTTTATTGTAAATAAATATTTCCATTATTTATCAGTTTGATGGCTGGTGCCTTAATCACATCTGCAAAGTCCCTTTTGTCATTTAAGGTAACATTCACAGGCAGAATGTAGACATAGCTAGGGAGGACCCATTATTCTTGTATAAACTCCATTTTGTTTCATTTATTTATTTATCTATCATTTCTTATTTACTATAGCTCTATAATTTATCTTGATACTGAGTAGAGTAAGAGTAAGAATTGTTCTTCAATATTGTCGATTATTCTTTGCCTTCTACATTTACATATAATTATGTTCATTGGCTTGTTAATTTTCACACCTATACACACACCTATAGAGATTTTTCTTTTGATTGTGAAACATCTATATATTCATTTGGCAAAATGCAACTCTTTTATGTTTTTGTCTTCAATAACTGCTAGAATTTAGAAGGTACATTTAAATTTTCTAAACAACTATTCTAATTTTTTTAAAAAAAATTCTGTTAAAGTAGGCAAGGCTGTCTAGGTCAGAATCATTCAGTGTATGCCTAATTTGTTTTAGAATGTTAAATGTACCTGAATCTAGTTATAGATGTGCTCATGGATTCAATGTTAGCTTGAAATAGTACCTGCTAATAATCAATATGCTTTTTTGGTCATCTTTTCTATTCACTAACTTGCCAAGATCAACTTTCTTGTATTTTAATTCTCTAACTTTATTATTTTCATTTATATTTATTCCTAACTTTTTCATGTGTGTTCCTGTTGTGTATAAAGAAAACCAAAAGCTCTCAGCATAGTTGCAAAACAAGAAGAACCTGAGTTATAAAGAGATGATGCAGACATATTTTTCAGAATGTAAATGCAGAGTCTTTGCAGCTTCACTACCTTCACTAGAGATGCCAGAGACTTAAAAACATATTTTAAATGACTTATCTTTTGTATCGAGTCAGATTTCTTAGAAACAGAGATTGAAATGAGGATGTGTGTGCATAATAGAGATTATTCTAAGGCAGTGATTAGGCAAAACCTGTAATGGAGTAAGAGGAGCTAGATAGGACAGAGGAAGTGGCAATACGAGTCATTAATGCTAGGTGAAGTCTAGCCTCCACATATTCCTCAAGGAACTCTAAAGCTTACAGGGCAATGCAGAGTCTGTTCCAATTTTAGGCAAGGAACCCCCACCAGTCTTTCACTGAATATATACCTGGCTGTGTAATCTCAAGGCAACTTTAAGAGAAGTGCTTCCAATTACCCAAAGGCAAATCTGAGGAGAGGTTACTCTAGAAGTTACGAGTGTGAGGCATTATCCACACTTACCACTGCTGAGAGATGGGCACACTGAACAAGTACAAAGGATTCCAGGGGACATGGTTAGGTGTCATCATTATATTTCCTTGAGCACTCTCTTTTACATAAACCAATGCTTATAGCAAATAACCATCCTATCACTAAACATGACTTTTTATGATATATAATATTTTTATTGTATTAGAATGATTTATAATCACAGGTATACATAATTTTAGAAGGATGCTATTTGGCTTCTAATATGGGATTAAAAATTGTCTCTGGAGATCAAAATTCTTTAAAGGAACACATTGAAATTGTAATGTAAATTAAGGGAATATTAATAGAATTAAGGGACTACAAAAGACACTGGCTAGCAATTTGCCAAAACTATTTTCCTGTTCTTTCTTTTCTTCTTAGCCTATTTCCTGTGTACCTCCATTGGAAAGGTTATATGACTGAGATATGGCTAACAGAATGTGCATGAAAGTGGTGTATGTGACTAAAAGTAGCTTATTAAAACCTTTCATTTGATTCTTCAGGCTCTTTCTTTCTCTGCATGCTGGTTAAATGTCAGTGCCTAAGGTGACCTTGGGGGACGTGTATTCAAGATGGCAGAGCTCTTCTAAATCTGAGTTCCTGAATTATTAAATAGAATATGTGCCCTCCTTTAACAGAAGATTTCTAAAGAACTAAATTTTAGAGATTTAAAATTTTTTGCTTTGGATAATAGGAATTGGCTGTATTGCTTTTGTAAATGAACTATGTGGGAGTAATCTGTACATGATTTCCAGAGACTTAGAAAAACAGACACCAATTTACACATCTTTTCATAGCATCATTATTTGAGAATGTATAAAATAAAAGTTACAGAGTTTATTTTTGTTAATTTTAGTTGCTAAAAATCCTTAAGGTCATCAAAATTTCTTAGCAATAGAAAAATTTTGATTGTCATTCAGGTTCAAATGTTCTCTGTTTTCTTAAGTAAAATAACACCTTTTCTAGTCATATACAGAGATCGTTCAAGTATTCTTTCATAGGTAGGTATAAGATATGTTGTGCTTTCAATACTAACCTAAAGATTTGATCTTGACTAACTGGATAAATTCATTGGGTGTCCTAAACCCATAGATTTATTAGGTAAAGTTTGGATTACAGGAAGTAAGTCAATATGTGGAGGGAGCTTTGGACATTTAAAGGTGAAAGAAAAACTTGCTCGTGTTTAGCCTATAGCTTTTGCCAAGCTTTGAACTATCTACTTTGTGTGCTATATTTCACAGAATCATCATTACCAGCCTTGTGAATTAGACATCACTTTATCTATTGTACAACAGATAGTCTTCTAGAGTCAGTAGTGAGAGAAATGCAGAGATAAGAATTCCAATGGGCTACTTTATTTAAGATTATGCCTACTCTTTACTTATTGCCTCTCCCAAACCATACTCTGTGCTTTTTCCTTGAGACAAAACCCATGTCTTTGAAGCCTTCTGAGCCCTTCATTTTTGAAATTTTCTTGCCTTATATAAGAAACTGATGTGAGCGAGGGGAGAATCACTTGAAGTAAATAATTATGAGAACACTGATACCAATTAAGGCCTACCTGTTTCTATGTGGAACTATTAAACACCTGAGGTAAAAAGATAATTTTCCTCTGCTACAAAATTATTCTCCCCATCCTAGCTGCTTGTAGAACCATAGGCATTGCTTGGGGGTAGTAATACTATTTGCCAAATTCAAGAGGCAAAGTTCAGTATTGATTATCATCTATGTCAGAGAGATTGCAAACTTTCTTTTATACCACTTGTTTTTACCATTTCTTAGCTTAGCACTTCACATTTTAAATGAAAAATTTCAAAACAAATAAAATACCTAAAAATAAGTGACTGCATTCTGTGTAATAAGAAGGAAACTTACTAGCAGAGAGGTGGGATTTACTGAAGAGTGTACCTTCTGAGTGACATCTGCACTAAAAGAGGTGGGAAGAAAGTGACACTTCAGTTTATACAGGGGTAAAGTTCTCAGTGTTTTTAATTAAGAGAAAAGATTGACTAAAGAGCAGAAGAGGCAACTTTTGTTTTAGTAGTAGCAAGATTATTGATGAAAATAGAAAATAGTCTGTGTATGCCCTATTAAATTATTTTTGTCTGCCCTCTATATCTATTTATATTACAGCTGTCAGAGTAGATGCAGGTTTTCAAACAAATAAACCCAGGCAATGTGTTCACTCACGTTCTGTCTCATTATTTATTTCTCTGTCAAATGCAGGCATATAACCTGCCCTCGGATTTGCATCCAGGCTTTTCCTAACTACTTATGGTATTTGTAACAAAAATGGTGCTGGTCTACTTGGAAATGCACTTCCACTTCTGTAGCAGACTAATTGTCTCCTTCAGTCCCATATCCACTTGCAGAGATTATAAATTAAGCCCCAGAAGATTAAAGTCATGTAGTTATTAACAAAAGACATGATATAAGAATATATCAAAGTGAAAATGCTTTACCAGGACATAGTATATATAATCAAGTAAATCATGTGAAGGTAAAAGTATAACAGAAATCTATATATTTATTTAATTATGTAGATAATGTATGAGAGAATAAATAATTTTACTTTGGCCATTCTAAATTATTCTGGCTGGTCTAATAATCAAATTAATGTGAGACAGATTAATAGGAGAAAATAACCAAGTTTATTACATATGTACGTACAGGGACTCCCTGAGACTATGGGACCCTAGAACAAACCTGGCTGTTGAGACTTTTTTGTCATCTTGAACTAAGAAAATAGAGGTTAGAGGTTTGGACTTCAAAGGGAAGGTCAGAAATTCACAGGTAGATGACAAGGAGCAAACAAATTCTTGCTGGGCTACCAAGAAACAATGGGATACAGAAGGGAGTCTAATAAACAGACTTTGCTCGGTTCCTCTTTGTCTGCCACTCTTATTTCATATTATGAAGCTAAGGTGATCACTCCCTTCCTTTAAGCAGGTTTTTCTATCCGAATTCCTTTAGGCATATAAAGGGATGGTACAAGGCTTGAGTCCTTTTTCTTCCCTTAAAAATAACCAGCTTAAAGTAATCAATATCCCCCCCGCAAAAAAAGGCATATTTTGGGGTGACTAACTCTGCTCCCCATTAGTGTCAATAAGACACTTGTTAGTATGTATGAAATGGTGATTTGGGATCTTTTCTAAAGAAGCAACTGATCATTATTTATAGATGTCTCTGCTATTTCCCTGTTGACTGGCAATCTGATATTTAACTAAGCTTGCTTAAACTGAAATGAATTTCAATTGCACAATTTCCTTTGTGAGTTTGAGCAGATTACACTTTTAAAATTCAGTAGGTTGTGGTACATCAGGTATTAACATACCAAAGAAGGAGACTGATTTATTAACTAATTGTTATTTAAAAGAGAGAAAGAGAAAAAATAAAATAAAATAAAATAAAGAAACCTTGGGCTTACAAACTGCAGATATGCATTTTTGTTCCAAAAATAACAACAGCAACTAGAAAACTGAAACCCTGACATATGAAAGTGTATTGGGATCTAGCTAAATAAATTATTAGGCTTTGTTAGACAATTCCTAGAGAATGCTATAAGCTAAAATAATATTGCTTTTATGGAGAAAAAGATGAAGAGTTTGGTATTTATTCAGTTATTCACTTGCCTATTAATTGTTTTCTCTATTTATTCACTAATAACATATATTAAACACCAATCCTTAGAACTAAATATAAAAGGTAAAAGCAGATTACTGGCAAAAAATTTCATCAGGTTGTTAGCACATAGATTGGTGGGAATCATATAATAATTAATTATACATTAGAAGATAACTTTTTAAATTTGCAAACAGTCTATGAAATGCTTTTCATTGAATTTATGTTTGTAGATACATGCACTGATGTTAATATAAATAGAGATATGACAAGGTTTGATTAGTTTTGTCAAGTTTTAAAATTTTACATTTCATTTAGAAAAAGATTGCATCTAATATGTGCTCGGAATACTTTAAGCACCAAACGACATCACACATGTTCAGGTCTCCCAGAAACACGAATTGAAACATTAAGTAGTAAAATACACTGAGTTTCCTTTTTCTTTCCCTGATGTCATGAACATCTTAAAACACTTTGAAATTGAATGGTGCTATTTTCAGAAGACCATATATATGTGCCTCTTCAAAAATATCTTCATCTTTCATTTCATCTTTATCATAATATTTTTAGAGCATTTTGGTATTTTTCAAGTCAATGCGTTTCTTCTTTTCTACTTCACATCTTCTTAAAGTCTTGTCAGATTTCCCCAGTGTGATTGACTCACTCTACATTCAGATGAGTAGGTAGAGATCCCTGCTGCTCAATTTCACCTATGTGTCTACCATACATAAATAAGTAACTCTCATTAAAGTAGTCACTGCTACTTCACTTGTTAATATAAATCATTTAGAAAAGGAACATCACTGTTCTCAAAAATAGTTTCACTGACAGCTCTAGGGAAATTAGAAAGCCTTAGCCAATGTGACTTTAGAAAGGATAGAGACTTTAAAATATGTATTTGCTTTTTTTATTTTCTAAGCCATAAATCTATGTCAAATGTATACTTGTTATTTACTGTATTGGAAAACTTCAATAGCTTTTTTCATTAACAGCTTTTTATCCTCTTCAGTACATTCTGGTTGGAAATTAAATAAATTTAATCAAATTCTATCTTCATATTACTTTTCAGACTTATTCAAACAGAAGTTTGGTAACTCCATATCTTTCCTTTAATTATTATTTTTTTTCTTTATCCACCTTAGGAATATGAATATAATCTTCAGGTTTTTTAAAAAAATTACAAGTGTTAAAAGATAAAGGAAAGTGTATTAAAGTTTTTATGAGTTTATTTGAGCAAAAATCCATTCAAATTGGGCAGGTGAAACTGGAAGTGGTTAGGAGTGCTCCACTGACAGGAGCTGGGGGAAACTTTTATAGAAAAAAGCAGAAGGAAAGGAAGGAAATTATTTGATTGAAATTATTTGCTTAAGTATTTGTCTTATTTGGAAAAGCCTCCTTGGCTGTTTGTGATTGTTTGTCTTTAAGTTTTGATTTATTTAAACTTGAAGCATTTACAGACTTAACTTCGGTTTCCTTACATAGGCCACCAAAGCACTAGAGCCACTTCTGTCCCAAACCCTCCTTGTTTAATTAAATACAAGTAGTTTATCTTCGTATCTTTCCCGAGTGAATTGTATCTTATGACATCTTTGTGAATTGTAACCATCAAATCATTGATGGGATAGCCAATTCCTGCTTGATGTGACAATTTTAACACCTCCACCCCTCATCCAGAAACTCCTATGTAACTATAGACATTCATTCTGTGTCCTTAAACAACATGATGTCAAAATAAGCACTCGGTATATCCAAATTACTCTTGAAAAATAAATCGACACATTACTTGATTTTCGTGGCCAGGATATTGAATATTTAATTTTCAGCATTTTACTTTGTCCCCTTGAATTTATATTTTTGCCTGGGTCTTAGCATTGACTTCAAGCAATCTCTTGATTGCTGCCACAAGACATAGCTGACACTGTGTTGTCATTTGGATTACCTAAAATTATGGCTATACTCCTCTTTCTAAGAAAAAAATCAGTTTTTAAATTCTTAGACACACCTAACTTTAAACAAAACTTATCAGTGATAGCTTTAACTATCATTAACTATCAGCAACCCAATTATGTTCTTATGTCGAGAGAAAGTAGAGCAGTTTTGACTCTATGTGTTTGGAAACAATGTTCTTTTTAATTTTTTTCTAACTTTTACCTTTGATATGAGCCTATTATGTTTTTCAGTAAAGTCCAGAATGTCTTAACGAGCCACATGAAACTGTTGTTAAGAAATGGAGGGCTTGGAGAGCCAAATCTTTGACTCCTCACTTGCTGTCAGAAATTCTTCCTTCCAATAAAAACATAATTTGAAAAGCTGGGTACTGTTAAACTCAGGTTTGTCTGGGAACTCATTACATGAAGGAGATTTATGAAACAGCTAAAAAATTTAAAAAAAAATAGTCTAAAAAATAAACAAAACTAAGGATTATAAAATATCGGCTTTATTTTTAAAAATAAAGGATTATCATTCCATGTTAAATGTGGTTTCTAATCTCTTTGAAAGCATTGAAAAGTTTATGTGTTTTTGTTCTACTTATATTATTTCTAAGTTAAAAGTCCAAAGTCTTTTAAGACAAAGTATGCATATAATTTATCTTAATGATAATTGTTGAAGGTAAGAAACAAAACTTGGTATTTTTTGAGAATTTTTATGATCTTGCCATAAGATAGCTTGGAATTAGAGGCCAGAATTAAATACATCTTATTTTTAAATAGCCTTAGGAGTACACTTTGTTGTATTGAAAACTGTAAGGAAAAATCTATTCAACATATTTAACCCATATCTAAGCTACCCTCAATCAATATTTTTCTAATTCAGGAGGTTGTTTGGAAAGGCCAATGCATCACAGTGTGTCCTACTCTGCCCTGTATTTGCACTAGAAGGCTGAGGTTCATTCCTCCCAACCATTTTTTGAAAATCTTTTTGAGAATATCATTCATTTATTCATCCTTTCATTTATTCAACAAATATATATTGACCTCCAACTATGTTCTATACTTTGTGTTGGGGATATAGCAATAAATAAGAAAGGCAGTTTGTCTTGCCCTCAAGGAATTTACATTCTAATCAAGGACACCCACAGTAAGCATAAAAACAAATTAAAATTGAAATAAATTTAGTAAAAAAGAAATCCTAGGTGCTATATTAGCCATGATGATTAGGCAACGACACTTATGAGCTGAGACATAAGTGAGAAAATGAGCCAGCTGTGCAAATATCTGTTGTAAGACTCCAAGCAGAGGAAACTATAAGACCTAAACCTCTGAGACTGGCATGAGCTTGATAAGGGGTTGCAAAAAGGCTGACTCTTGAAGCCTAATGAATGAAGCATGAGGTAAAAGACAGGGGTAGGCAAGAGTGACCAGATTGAAAGGCATCATACAGGCCATGGAAGAAAAGAGTTTCTTTTTTTTCCTAATAATATTATAGTAAGAATTTTTATTATAGGAAAGGTAGCATCTAGTGTGTACTTTTAACCCATTTCCCATTTAGAAAAAGGAAGTGTAGCTCGCTACCAGTGTTCATGTCATTTTACATAAACATGCTCTTTGAGGCTGAAGCAAATCTGACTGGTTTTCAAAGTGAAAATGAAATATAAAAACTGTTCTTGGAGTTATTTTTAAATAGACCTTGTCTCTAATCCTAAGGTAACAGAAATGTATATTATAATCAATATTTAATATTTTTATGTGGTAAATTTCAAAGCAAAGAATAATGCTAAGCGGAACATCATATTCTACACATAAATATCGTGTTTCTCTCCAGATTTTCTTGTCATCCTTGTTGTTGTGCGAGCAGCAAACTTTTCAGCGACCAGTTGGATTCTGTTTTCCTGATGTTGATGGTATGTTCTTGGAGAAATGTCTTCCAGACAGGCAAAGAAGTGAGGCATCATCAGAGCACAGACAACCTTGAAGACATTGCTGCCCTGGCTTCTGATGCTTTTCTAGCATTGTTTCAGTCAACATCAGTCTGAAGTTTATAGGCTGATAGCATGCTCAGGATCATCTTCTTGAACAGGATGTAGGAGTTCAGCACTGTAATGTTTCGAAGGTGGCAAAAGAATTTCTTATACCAAAACTTGTGCCTTTTGCACTTAGCTGGATAAGAAGTGAGCTTCTGATCAACTGAGTCCACTGCTCCCATGTCCTCGCTGTAATTCACAGTGATACACGGCATCTTAGTTTTCTTTCCATTTCCGTTCTTTATTTCAATCACAGGATCATTGTGAAATGTTTACAACATGGTCCCCTCCTTCTTGTCACACCATTTAAGTGCCATAAATTCACCACAGAATCTGGCTATAGTCGTCCCCTTTGTAGTTATTTTTTTCAGATAATTTGGCATCTGTTTTCTGCTCAAACAAGCTGTCCCAACTGCATCAGTCCTGTTTTGATGTAATTCTCTGAAAAGCATGTGAGGTTTGTGGTAAACTTTGGGGATATGGTTAGGACTGTAATCCGTGAGTCATCTCGGGGTAAAGCACCATCGGCGAGTATTCTTGGAACAAATGGGAAATAGGTTAAAAGATCATAAATACAGAATAGGCTCTAATTAAACTGTACAAAGAATGACAGACTCACACACAGATGGATCTATTCTAGCATTGCTTGTATTTAAGAGACAATGTGCTGCAGTACCATGATTATTTGTAGAATCTTCCATATTAGAGGTAAAAGAAAAGTTTCACTTGGAAGCCTGAGTTTATTCCTTATAACTACGCTTTAGTAAGGTATCCTTTCATTTCTCTCTAGCCTTTCAAGCCTGAACAAGGAGGATCTTCCACTCAATGACACAGAGACCAGTTGGTTCAATGTCTCCAGAAAACTCTCCTCTTTCTTTACGACCAACCCCATCTGACAAGGTGTATGATTCGTGACCTCAGAGAGTTCATTGTCACATTCTAACTAAAAATATTGTGCAAGATATCTGAAAAGTGCTATACTATAGTGTAAACACATTGCAACAGAGACAAAAAGGAAGAAGAGAACAAATCTGATTTGGGGAAGTTAAGGGAGATTTCACAGATATGGTATTCGAGAAAGGCCTAAAGCTGACTTAAAGAGGTTCTAGACAGAGAAAATTTGAACATAAAATTACATCTAAATTACAACCAGAAGAAACAAAATGAAGTAAAGCATATAAGTTGACCATATTCGATTTAAAAATAAAACAAAAGCAGGTGACTTTACAAGAAAAGATGAACATTTTTATATCACTGGCAATGGCCGGAAATGAAATAGGAAAACTTGATATTTGAAACTATGGTAAGAAGTTTGAGCATTCATTTTTAGGTCCTTAATGGAGAGTTAATTTTTGAGCACGAGGTTGACTTTATCACAAATTTTAAAAAAGTAACGCTAAGAAAAAGTGTTAAAATTAGCAGTAAAAAGACCAGTAGAAGTCTTTAAAATAATACAGGTCAGATATGTTGAGGGCTTGGACTATGAGAGAGTGGGAATAGAAGTAGGGAACAAATTCAAGAATTATATTGACATAGAAAGGCAGAGTAATGATCGACTCGGGTTTACCTATGAGAAGAAGAGAAGCTAAAGAGGTTTATAAAGCTTCAGGCTTAGACTGCTTCCTGGATGGCAATGCTAGTAATCTAGTAACCTAGTACCTGACCCACCCAGGAGAGGTTTTCCCAGAATTACAGTCACTTTGTAGACTAGAACTTTCTCCAAACTTCTCTGTAATCATTCTGACTTTAGCTCTCTTTCCTCCCAGTGTTTTTCATTTGCATAATGAATGTAAACTCTCTTCAAACAAGGTACAAAATGCTTAATGTTTTGAGTTATAAATATGTCTCTCTCTTTTTAGTTTTGTCAGAGTATTTAATATTTGTTGTCTTCTTCATAGATGAATTAATTTTGATTGAGCTATTGCTCCTAATAGACAACAATTTACATATTGTTTTAGGTCCTGCTTCATAAAGCAGACATATTTTTTATTTGCCACTGATTCATATCTTCTACTCATAAATTTAGTTATATTCCATCTACCTCAATTACTTCAATCTAAAGAAGATATAGAGTTGCAATTTTATATCAGTGATATAAATTAGCTGCTATATAGAGTTAAGATATGCTCAGCTACAAGTAGGCTGATGGTTCTTAAATTGTGTCCCTTTACAAGAGTTAGGCGATGTCAACTAGACTTCCCCTCATATCTCATTGGCCAGAATTGAAACACTTGTTCTGTCTAAGACAATCAAATATAAGGGCAAAAATAATAAGCCTACTATGATTAGCTTAAACTCATCTTCCTCTGAAACACATGACCATCTAATATCTGAACAAAATCAGAATTCTGTCTGAAAGAACAGAGGAGCATGAAGGATTGTCTTACAAGCAGGCAACCAACAGTATTCACCACTACAATATCCTGAAGGATGTTTATTCTGGAATATTTTGACATTTGTTAATTATATAGCAAGGTCTCTGGGTAGATAACCCTACCTTTATACCTCCCTGAAATTTAGCTTCCAGTATCCTTTGGTCACTCATTCGGAGAAGGTAGAAAGAGTCAGATATCAATGATGCTGCCTATTGAGACATAGTCTCAGAGATTTGAACTGAACCTTGGCAGATTTCAGTATTGGTCTTTGCATAACACCTCTTTCAGTGCCAAACATTTGCTACCAGAATCCGATGTATTCATGCTGTTCTCTGATTGCTCAGAGACTTTCATTTAGGTATTTGCTCCAGTTAATAGCTTTATTTTTCACGCTTCTCTGTTTCATAAAAGCGTACCTGTCTTTTATCTTCTGAACCATTTCTGATTAACCTAAGAAACTGAACTCTACCTTTACATTCACTGGAGCTAGCGAATTAAACAACAACAACAACAACAACAACAACAACAACAGCAACAGCAACAAAACCCCAGCATCTCTTAAGCAATAGAAGTACATTTTAACAAAAGTATAAAGGTTCTAAATATTACCTGAAAGAAGACACTTATTGTAGCAGAACTTTCTAGTTTGCTCCCTACTTGACATTAGACCATATACTGGTTGTATTACATCTCAAAATTAAACTCTGCCTATCTTTCTATGTACGAACCAGATGAAATAATATCTTTGAGAGGGCACTGTCATTGTGAGGCACTGTATGGTCTGCCATGAAGAAATTCTTCTTGGGACCTGGGGCAGAAGGTGCAGTTTAGGAGCTTATGACCACAATGAATGGTGGTTCCAGCATTAACTAGCTCAGTTTTCAACAAAACCAAAATGTTGAAATTCTGGTAAGTCACGGTGGTCAAAAATCTCTGAATTATGGAGTGATTACTCTCCTCAGCTCTCTGGGAAGTATGTGAAGTATTTTACAAACTATTAATGTTTGTACCCAGGTACCTAAGAATGACTTAATTACTTTCTGTAATTGACAAGTAGCTGTGATATAGTGACAGTAGTCAGAAAATGAATATTATAATGATTATACCAAATGTCATCTCTTCATACAGAAACGTAGCATTAAAACAAGTAGGGATCAACAACTTTGCATCTATGTAGAGGCAGAAGGAAATTCTGATGAAATCTCACACTGGTTAATAAATGTATGGCTTTACAGAAAGTTCAATGTTCTGAGTGTTTATAAAAACAAGACAACTTTATTTGAAAGGTTTTGATAATACAAGAGGAGGTTAACATTTCCATTTTTAAAATCTTTTTTTCTCTGTTTTTCCAAATTTTACATCTGACTTTCTTCTCTGAATGTCAAAAATAATTTATGTTAACTTGATAGGATATTGAAAAATAATTTAAATTATTAAAGTGTATCTCTACAAGTATAAAGAGTTCACCCATGCCATTTTATTCTTCACTATTTCAGAATGACTTCCTGGTCTCCTTCCCACAGTGAGGCCATCTCCACTTGTCTGAACACAAGTGACATCTTTTATGTATAAAGACTAAAGTGAAGAGCCCTGAATCATTTCCTTTTTAATGTTTCCCATTGAGTATTTTCTCTCCCTGTCAAATAGAAACCCATATTATTCTCATTTAGATTTTTGCCTGATGTATTTTCTTTTTGCTTGGAGTATTTTCTATTTTATTTTGCTTCTGCATTACTTCTTACATTGGGCTTCTTTGCTCCATCGATATGCTACATTACTGCTTTGTAACCCGGCCTTGTCGTTCAATGGAATAGGACATTCCAAAGCCCTAAGTGTAGGTGGTATAGAAAGCCTAATAAAATATGGTTATGAATTACAAAGTGTCATAAAATTTAATAGTATAATCTGAGAAATAAACATTATAAAGTTCATGAACAAAATAATTTTTTTTTTTTTTTTTGGTCAATCATATGCATAGGACAAACACTAGTCCTGGAGTCAGAAAAGTCTTCTAACAAGCTTTATCACCTTATACAAGTCACTTAATTAGTCTGGTCCAGTATTTCCACTTTTATAAATATATTAATTTTGAGCTAAATGATCACTATGATCCCTTCCAGGTCAAACAATCTCTGATTATTGACATCATAGATTTCTCTTTTAGGTTATTTTATTTTATGATAAAAGTCATATCATAACATACAGATTTTTCAGTAGTTATTTATAATGAGTCAGAAATTTTCCCAGGGAGCTTAGGATGGAGGCAGTTACATTTAATATATATTAGGGAATATTATATATATTTTAAAGAAATGAAACCTATTTGAAAGGATATTGTCTTGCTCTCCCACTCCATTTTTTCAGAAGTCTTTATTCTATAATTACTGTCATAATATAAAATGTTTCTCCTCATGAAGAAAATATATTTTGTAAGTGTCCCTTTGCTGCTCAATCTGGGTAGTTTTGTAGAACAGGTTCATTTTCCATAATATATCCCTTTCTATCTAAATTGATTCGTTTCTTCATTTTGAATAACGATCACCTGGATAAAAAATTAAGATAGAAAGGGATATCACCAACTCCATTCAGTTTGGGGATTTGGGATATCAAGAATTCACAGAGCAGGAGTTTACTCATGAAGGAGGGGGAAAGTACTCACGCTTATTAAAGAAGCAGAATCCCTTAGGAAAAAGGGTATGAGAATTCAAGTAAGGAAAACAGGTTCTTTCAAGTTCTTTTTCTGACATTTACTATTTGGGTGACTGGGAACAAAGGAATTGACAAGATATATCTGTTAGAATTCACAATTGTAAGTAAGAGAAACCAGCTCTAGCTAATTAAGTGAAACTCAATTAATAGGAAGAATTTATTAACAGGAAGAATATACTGAAACCCATGACAGTTCTGAAGGGCTGGAACACAAGAAAAACAAACTGTTTCAAAGCTGGGACAGCTACAGGTATAAGACACAAGATATAATCAGCTACTGCCATCATATCCCGCTGTGATAAATCACCTCTAACTACTCCGACTTTTGCCTCAGGTACTAAAGATTCAATGTCCTTGAAGGGAGAATTGACCAAAATTGTGACATATGTAGAGCCCAGGTGTAGTTGGCTAAGAAGAGGGAAGATGTAGCCCCTTCAACATCCACAATATTAGTTTTTCACTCATGCCAAGATGACCAAAATGCTGGAGAAATCATTCCTCAATAGGAAATTGAGGTGCTTTGAAGGAAGAGGCAAGGATCCTTGGCAGGCAGAAATTGATTAGTGTTCATTGAAGAGCTAACAAATACAAAATATTTAATTTCTCTGAACCTTACCTTCAAAATCACTTATTCATAATAATCATCACAACATTTTAGTTTTCGCTTTATTATTTAGCTATTTTTAGCTTTAGAGTTCTATAGGTACTACTGTGATTTCTATAAATTATAAAGTTATTACTATCTATACTCACAAATGAATATATTTTATAGAAAACTATAGAATACAAATTATTGAATAAAAATTATAATCTATTTTTTAGAAACTTAAATGAGTGGAGAGCTTTTTAATGGTTTATGCAAGTGTCATAAGGTCATTGTAATAGGTAGGATGTTTTCCCAAAAGGTCTGTAATTTTTCCAGATTAAAAAATAGATACAGACCAAAAAACATAACAAGAAAATGATTTATATACACGATTCTATTCTTACCTCTAAACAGTGGTTGCATATTGGAGTCAACATAGCATAACTGTTAAGCACATAGACTCTAGATTGACTTTGAATCATCTAACATCAAGGCTTGCTATCTTTGTGATCCTGAGCAAGCTTCCTAATGAAGACAATAGCCATACATACCTCACTGAGCTGTTGAGGTTTACATGAATCAGTATTTGTAAATACTATGCAAATGTAAAATTAAATAGACTTAAATATTATTATTCCGAACATAGACTCTCACAAATTCATGTAAATAACATATCAAATAATTATTTTTTCTTCAATTTACTATGTCCGTATACAACTCCACATTTATTGGATCCTTAATTAATATAGATGAAAAGTCAATGGCTATATTTAATAAGTGAAAAAATTGATCTCTAAATTTACTTTACTGTTTTACATTTTCATTGTAATTTTTTGATATAGTCAAGTAATATGTTGCAAATATACAATTTCTAAAGCTGATGTTGTTATACTAATGCTATTTGACTTCTAGTATTAATACATACTCTGTTAAATGGTCATTTGATAAGAACAAGAAGAACCTAAATTGGTCATTAGCTACTGAAAAACTGGAAATCCTGCCAGCATCTGTTCATTTAATTTTGTCTTGTTCTTTCAAAAAAAAAAAAAGAATCCATTATTTATAGCTTTCAGTCAGGTGAGAAAATGATATTGAAATCTTCATGTAGCACTACTAGATCAATCCCATTCAAAGGATATAGATGTTAAAACAGTTTTATAATAAAATGACCTAACTCTTAAGATGGTTGCAGGAAACTAAGACTTTACCAACTTTTTGTTTGTTTCTGTTTTGTTTTTTCACCTTAGCTATTTACCAATCTCTAATTATCACCTATTCTACTTATAACCATCTTGGTCAGTTTTGGTCACATGCATTTACTCAGAGTCTCATAAGAAAATGAGGTTGTATAATAAATGGTCATTTCCTTTTATGTGAACTTTACAAATAGCAAGTGACAGAATTAGCCATCCAAGAACCCACAATTAAAGGATTTGGTTTATTCATAACCATGTTAATCAGAGTGGCCGAATTTTCTGGCTAGTCTTCTGATAAGCCAGTCACAAAAATTACCAAAACCCTTTTTGGTATAAAGGGAAACAAGGATAATTTATTAAAATGATAGCTCAGCTTGAAGGACATAGAAGTTTAGTCATTATGTTTTTTAAAATGTTTGTAATAATTTTTTAAATTATTCAACAATTAAATATACATTGATGTGAACTATTTAAATTCTTGTATTTTAAATAAGAGAATAAAAGATAATTAACTTATGATATGTGATTTGGGCTTCAGAATTTTTCATTTTTGATGGTTTTCAATGAAAAAGTAACACTCATTATACACAATCATCATTGTGACAATTTACCTGATGATAAAGAATAAGGAAAAAGTCATTTTTTTTCTATCAAGCTGGAGTATACTGATGACATAATTAGAAGCAGTAGTGGTCAACTTCAATATTAGTATGCTTGATCTCTTTGCTAAAAATGCAGATTTTTGATTGTCACTTCCGGAGATTATGATTTGGTAGATTTAAAAAATTCACCCTTAGGTTATGCTGGTTCAGAATCTCAAGGACCACATAGAACAGTGCCATAATGTGAAGGATGTCCATATCAGATACTGCTCTTGATTTTTTCAACCCTATTGGTTATTATAATTGGATGGGCAACCCATTACCTAATATGAGCTTTCAACTCAGCCTCACTCTCTGCAAAAATCCATGTTGTTGACAGGGTTTTGACTGTAAGAGCAGGTAGCATTCTCCTCAGGCATCTTTGCCTAAACAATGACAGCAAATACTTTAAGTGATGCTTCTTTATACTAGCCGTGTCATGACATGTGAAACTGATATTACTGTCAGTAAAAGAAGGTAGGAAATCAAGTGAATCTGGAAGGGAAAATGCCTTACTTTTAGCCACCAACACTTTCTTATAATGAGATAACCTGTCAGTAGCTCCATTTGTTGTTTCAGAATAAAAGACAACGTACTGATTTACTCACATCAGATGTACAAATTAAAGACCTCACACCAGATGTACATGTTAGAGAATAGCTAGCATCCTTTTATACTCAAGTGGAGGAAAGATGCATTGACTCTATTTCTTATATGGCTACTTTACTGAGACCATTTAATACTAACCCTTTGTTTGTTTTTTTGTTTTTTACTGTTATCTATCTTTCCTCTTTTAGTTCTGCCAGCGTAGTCAGTTCAGTACCTTTTCAGATGCCTCAGCCTTGCTATTGGAGCCTTTCAACTCCCTGACTTAATCTCTATTTCTGTAGAAAATAGACATGCAGAAATTTACTGATTCCTTATGACATGGCTTTAAAAAAATAATCCTGTGGAGACTCAGAAACTATTCTTTAAAAACACATAAGACTAAAATGTCATATTACATGACCAAATAGTTGATGCAATGCCATCAGTGGTGTGTGTTGAAACTGCCATAGTGAGGTTTTTCATATTTTTATGTCATCAGGCATTGAATATGCATTAACACACTACATGTCTTTCCTTCTTTACATACTATTATCTATATAGTCGGAAGATAAAAGTCATAATAAAGTGTCTTGGTTGAAAGAACATTCTACATGCAGAAGACCTGTTTGAATCCTGACTCCTTTTGTCACTAGCAGATTTACTGAGCCTGTATGAAATGGGATTCTGCCTCATGGGATTATTCTGAGGATGTGATACATCGATAAGCTTAAAGTGACAAACATTCTCACTGAATCTAGGTTTTCTTCCTAGATGTGTAGAAGTGGAAAATTAGCTGCTTTCTGATGCTTTAATGCAGATATATTGACGTTATAGACTCCCTGTAGACTGTAAATCACATTGGCATAAAAAGGACATGTGGTGGCAAAGACAGAGCAGTGTTTTTGATGCCCTGGGGTTAGCATAAATAGGGTAAGTGGCTTCATTCTATATATAGCCACATGCCTTTGGGTATTCATATTTTGTAATTCTTTAAAAAATTACATTGCTCCACAAATTATTTCACTTTAAAATTTATTTGTATTTTTTTATAATGACACTTTCAGCCACATACAACAAAATTTACAATGATAATAAAAATTGAGTTAGAAAAGCATAACTGAATGATACAGCAGAATGGTCAATATGGTAAGTGCAAAACAAACAAACAAATACACAAAAGAAATCAGGCCTTATGTTAGTTTCCAAGCCTGTTAATATTGGCAAAATAAGTTACAACATCATGTTATCAAAGGGAGGATGAATATTATTTCTTCCATGGACCTTCAAAACAGACATCAGATGATATAATGGACAATATCATTGATAAATTTATAACAAATGTAGAGGCAAATTTAATCTGAGTACTTTGATCTTTATTAATATCTGAAGATATAATAGATATTCTCAATTCAGGAGGTTATCCTCAGAGGCACTAAGAAAATGTGATCCAGTCATACATCTTTCTGGAGGTCCAAATAAAAAAAAAATACTTATAGAAATGAGTGAAGAATGGAAAACATTTTTGCTTAAATAATTTTCCATAAAATTTACTTTAATAAGCTGAGATTTTAAAAGTGGGTGATTTGATGTAGGTTAACAATGTCGGTGTTCTCAGTACTGACTGACAATAAAATCATATTCTTTAGAGATCAGGTGAACATGTGAAAAGACTGATATGATATTAGAAAAGTCAAGAAGTATATTCAGTGTTTCCTCATCATAAAATATCTCCCAATGTTTGCACATGTAGTCCAAGAGACTGCAAAAATTATGTTTTGTAATTAAAATTTTAAACATTGCTTTTCTGTACTCTTCTCTCTTTCAACATTATGTGATCTAAAAAAAAAAAATGTCCTTGATTTTCTTCCTTTCCATTCCCTGAAATCTCTCACTGAACTCTCTCTCCTCCAACTTTGAGGGATTATCTAGGTTCTACCTTCTCAGAAGATGAAACCTACATTCTTTAATACATCAATTGCTCATACTTCTAATGACAAAGTTATTGATTTCTTAACTACTTCTATCTCCTTGTCTCTAATCACAAATGATGCAGGATATTTCTCTTCTTACAGGTCAATCTAGATCTAATTAAATCAACCCTATGTGAGCCTGACCTCCATCTCATTAGACTGTGATCTCCTATAGGACAGTTATTGTGTTCTAACCACTGCGGTATTTTCCGGCAGATGTGTAGGTGGCCTGCCTATATCCACTGGGCCTTACTAGTTTAATGCATTAAGCTTTACATATTTTGCCTGCATTTTCTCTAGTGGTAGTGCTTCTCTGCTCACATGAACCTCACGTGGAGGTTTTAGAGAACTGATCACTCCTTTCTGCTGATCCGGGTTCAGTCCTCAACTGATGACTTTAAAAATTTGGTATATAAATAGTCCAGACCTCTTGCCTCTCAGGAGGAATAACAATGAGGCATAGGCACTATACTACTTTACAGAATTTGCCAGCATAATTAAATTCTAGCGACCCACTGAAGTAACTGGTTTAATAATAGACTTACTCTTCATTTGCTGCCATCCTTTCCCTGTCTCACAACCCACACCACTACCTAGGAGCTTCCAGAGATCACTTTCTAGAGAAACAACTTACAACCAAATCCTCGTAACAGGGTTTGTTTCTGAGGGGAACATAATAAAAATTTCTCTGTATCCAACTCTGAGTCTTTCACATAGTCAAAAATTTATAAGGTTCTGTTCAATGAATAGATGAATAAATGGGAAAGATTAACAAACCACAAATCTTGCCAAGTTACTTAAATTTATATGTTTAGCTTGTCTTTTAAGGTTTAAAATGACTCAACTACTACTATTGCCTTATTTCTCACTAAATATAATTGAGAATCATGTCTACATTGTAGTAAACTTAGATTATCTTCGCTATAAAAATTGCTTCACCTTGTCAGTGTACATTCTTTCACATTGATATTTTTCTAGATTATAAATGTTCCCAGAGGAATAAAGCCTGTGCAGTCTGCATGCCAGATGTGGCTCACAATAAGAGGAAATTTAAGATAATGATGCCAGCCCTACCTTCAAAACAGATCACAATGAAAAATTGTAAGCTTCTCTTGTTGATGTAAAAAACATCTTCATTATATCACCTAAACAAAAAAATAAAACCTAATCATAGAAGGCACATTTGTGCTAGAGATATGTGCCATTGGAACCCCTTATTATTTCTAAGTTATGTTGAACTATCATGCCTTTGAATTCTCTGTAACCATTGTTGTCTTTCTTAATTTCTCAGTAATTGTAAAGAAAGTTAAGTACCATGTCAAACTTTAGAATTGCAAAAGGCTTTTCTTGCTG
The DNA here is from genome assembly GCF_000325575.1 of Pteropus alecto. Taxonomy (NCBI): domain Eukaryota; kingdom Metazoa; phylum Chordata; class Mammalia; order Chiroptera; family Pteropodidae; genus Pteropus; species Pteropus alecto. Next base: position 29,682,220 of record NW_006442484.1, read on the forward strand.
TCCTTCATAGTCCAGCAGAGGGAGCAGTGTGTCACCCAGAAAAGCCTCAGTCATCTATATACCTGAGTATTGGACTCTAAACATGAGGTTCTCTCATTGTGTGGTAAAATTTAGAAGATTGGGCCAAACATCTCAATGTGAAATCTCTTTCATAATCATTTCTCTTGACAGATACATTTAAGATTCTTCTGAAAAAAAAAGGAGATATTTTACAGAAGACAAAGAGACCCCAGGGTTTTGTAATGCCTCATAGATGCCTTCATAAGGGTTAGGTAGTAGGAAGCAGTGAATATGATGGCTAAGAGCATGAACCTTGAGATCACGCTCCAGTTGAGCCAGATTCAATTCCTGGCCCTTTCACATAGTAGCTGTGTGACTTTATTCAAGCTATGTAACACTTTTAACAATCAGATTCCTCATCTTAAAAACAAAAATAATATCTACTTCACAGTATAATTGTGAGTATTATATAAGAGAATGCCTATAAAGGGCTTAGCATAAATAGGCCAATAATAATTCAATATATGTTAGCCCTTATTAGATTGATTGTAATTATTTACCATGACCCTGAAGGAAAAAGGGCAGGCCAATGAAAATTTTAATGTAAATAAAGAAAAAGGGAAAATTACATGGGAAGGAAAATCCAAGGAGGAGATGAAATGATGAGTATTGAATTCTGGAGGTCAGTCAGCCTGTCCACTGATATTAGGCACCTGAGAATTGAGGTATGAAGAATTGAGGGAAAGGTACCAAAAGAAGCTTGATTAGGTCAGGAACTTCTTTCACTAAGACCAAAGTGTTTAAGAAGAGGGCAAAATAGCTAAACTCAATGTTGAACTTTGTTCAAGTCAATTTTCCTTTAGAGTAGACACATAATAAAAATATTGGCAAAGGCATATGAACACTTGGCATCAAAAACAACTGGGAGTAAAGGTAGGCTGAGCCTCCTTTTTTGTGTGGCAATCTCATTTTAACTGTTTGGCTATGAACCAGCCTTGGGACACAATTTGTTCCCCTGCTCTTACATTAAGAATCTTCTTTATGCCCATTCTTCTTACTTATCTTTCAGGAGCAATATAGCTCTGTTTTAGGTTTTCTGGAGATATATTCTAAGTTATATTAGAACAAAGATGACCAATGGTAAACTAATCTTCACGTTCCACAATTGGATCCTTTCTCCTTTCTACATTTCTCTTGAATTTCTTATTGCTCCTTTGAAAATCAACTATATTACATTCCATCGTCCACTGCATTTTACCTGTATTTCTCCTTGTCTCCTGTGCCCCCATCCATTTCCATGGAAAGGTGTTGCTGTGGCAACCTTCTGTGAGAAAGCTTTCGAGCTGTTCTATTACTATATATTTAAAAAGATTATAGCAGAGGGAATCATTTTCAAATTAGAAGAAATTTAACCAAATTTATATCTAAAAATTAAAAAACACCAGGACTCAGAGTGTAAAAATATTCTGTAATGAAGTTCTTCATTTACAAATATTATTAGTGTTATTACTCTTTGTATTCATTTTTACCTTGGGTTTGGAAAACCATTTCCATTTCTTTCCCTTTTTACCCTAGAGCACACTGCAAATTGACATCTGGTACAACTGTTCTCAAATGTGTCTCTCAATGTGTGCTATAATAAGTGTCTCTCTATTCTCTTTGGTTTTCAATAAATATTAGCTCATAATTTTTATTTTCTTCTTCTGAATTACTTTTTGTGGAATAAAACTCCCATCTACAGGAGATGAATTGGTTCCTCTGTGAGATGAATCTGTCATGTCCAGGGCATTATGAACTCTGCATTATGGAAAAGCTATGATTTCTAAATGTGACTCTCAGGTGGCTCTCAAGGAAGGAATGTTGGAAGTAAAGTTTAGCCTTTTGTTGTGTTCTCCTTTCCTTTGCTTCTATAGCTTCTACTCATGAACATATATTTCCTTGTTCCACCAGTTGTGCCTTTGGGTACTTGTTTGTACACATGCACACGCACACTCCTCATCCAGAGAATGGCAGAGTACACTAAAATATTTACATACTGCATTCAGAGGAAAATATTTAAAATACCTCTTCCCCATAGTTTCTTTTCCATGATTCTCTTTCACTCTTCTCAGGCCACATTTTTGAGTCTGTGTCTTTTGATTCTTGTTATTTTTAGGCTCACTAGTCTGAGAATTCCTAAGAGGAGGAGTTAGAGCTTGCTCATTATTCTATTCTAGGCACAAGATCTGACACATTAAAGGTACTTAATAAGTCATTTATTGAGTATTATAATGAATAACATACAGGCATTATAGACATCCCACAATACATATACACATCCTTCTTAAGAATCATAACCATTGCATTATATCTATAGAAATTAAAAATGTACGCTACAGTGTGTGCTCTACATACAAGTGGAATAATACATAAAAATAACTTCAGTTCACCTTAATAATTGTTGCATATTTAGTGGATAATTAAGTTGATATATTAAATCATTTGTTTTTGTATCGATAATTAAGTTAATATATTAAATCATTTGTTTTTGTATCGATTTGTTATTCACTAGCATTTGTATAAAAATACCTGCCATTATTGAAAAGCAGTCTGGATCTTTAAGGAACATTTCATTAATTCTAAAGGAGTAAGGCTATTACCTTATTTGACATATTTGGTAGATAATTTTTAATCTTCAAAAACTTAAGCTTATTGTTAAAGTTTTTACCTTAGTAAATAGTTAGTTTAGAAATTTGTTTTCCCAATTTTTTGAGTTTAATGTAAAATATCACATCCAAATATCCCAAATAAAAACAATAACATTTTTATATTGATGTTATAATTTTAGTTAACCATTTTTAATTCTAGACTTAATCATTTCCTTATAGAAGTCATAAATATTAGAATTATACAATCACTATTTTTGGAAGATATACTAGTCAGAGAAATAGAACTAACAAATTTATTATAAGATATTGGCTCACATGATTATGGAGGCTGAGAAGTCACATGATCTGCCATCTACAAGCTGGAGACCCACGAATGCCAGTGGTATAGTATCAAAGTTTGAGAACTGAAGAGCTGATGGTATAGATTCTTGTCTGGGTCTGAAGGCCTAAGAACCAAGATTGCTGAAAGCAAAAGAAGATCCATGTCCTAACCCAACTGTCAGGCAGAGAGCAAATTCAAACTTTCTGTGCTTTTTTTCTATTTAGGACCTCAAAGGATTGGATGATTAGATGATGCCCACCCACACTGAGGAGAGTTATCTTCTTTACTCACAGACGCACCCAGAAATAATCTAATTACTATCTGGGCATCTTGTGGCCCAGTTAATTTGACCATCACAAGTCTACCTCTTGTCGAATTGGCACCCATACACATCTCTTTAAACCATAATCTCAAAATGAATATATTAACAAGGTAACAACTCTGCCTAATATGATACAACATTCTCGCATAAAACAAAACGCACAAACCGCTTCCCCAAAAGCAGAGGTTAAATTCTTGAGTGGTATTTACTCTTCTCCTTGATATCCTGAAATTTAAATCCTATGATGTAAAATTAACAATACTTAAATTCTATGATATAGTTCATACATCTTATGTTATGAGTTGTGGGGGTGGGACCTGAGGCGAATCAGCATTGTCTTGCATGGCAATCATCTCAGGGGAGGCCATTGCAATTTCCTTAAGCAATGCAGGGTTAATCTCCTTATAACTGGGAGTAGAGAGACCAATACCATTAGGGGTGTGGAGGCAGCTACAACTTAAGGTGCGGGTACCGTTAGGCACTGAGGAGGGAAGAGAGTCTGCTTCTGCTTCAGTGGGGAGGCCCTTCTACTGGGATTGGGTAGAAGACTCATCAGAATTTAGAGGCTCAATGTCCTAGCTCTATCAGAGTCTTCCTATACACTCTCATTCCATTTTACAAGATCCCATTCTTTCCCAATTGATGACCTCACTTTAACAATAATCACACAGCAAAACTGGGAATTTAATTTGTGTGTAATTCAGCCAGTCTCAGAATGAGTTTCTGCATTTGGCTTTTAGAGATCAGAGCCCTGAGGTTACAGGAGGTAAAGATCTCCTTCAGGGCACGCACAGAAGCATTTAGGTCATTTATATGGAGCTTGAGCTGGGGATTTGAATCCCAGAGCTCATTCTTTTCTTTCATCAGTTTATCCAGTGACACTAGGAACAATTAATCAACTTTATCATATTTGTTAGTTTTTTAAAAACTGAAAATATCATATGCATAATCACCTAGCTCCTTGCTTCTTATAAGTGGTTGATTAGAAGTATCCACCACAGATATTTTGTGTATCTCTATACACAGTTCACACCACAGACTATCAATCAGTGCTCTCTTTACTACTGAAAACAGAGTCATTAGCATCTTTAAATTTAATCAGGTTAGAAAGCCAATTTCAGAAACCCTAAAACTAAGTCAGAAAACTGATCCTTAAAATTCCATTCCTCTAGAACCACTCCCAGTATCAATATATATATTAATCAGGGGTTTCCAGAGTAACAGAAACAATAGAATGTATGTTATATAACATGTAACCAATAGAAGATATAGATTTTGATAAAGAGATAAGGTATTGGCTCACATGATTATAGAGGCTGAGAAGTCCTATGATCTGCTGTCTAAGAGCTGAAGAGCCATCAAAACTGATTGTATAGTTCAAAGGCTTGAGATGTGAGGAGTAGATGGTATAGATTCCAGTCTGAGTCTTTAGGCCTGAGAATCAAGAGTACTGAGGGCATGAGAAGTTAGATGTCCCAACGCGCCAGTCTGGCAGAGAGTAAATTTAACCTTCCTCTATCTTTTTGTTCTTTTCAGGCTCTCAGTGAATTGGATGAGGCCCAACCACATTGAAGAAGGCTTTACTCAGTCCACCATTTCAAATGCTAATCTCTTCAGTCACAGGCACACCAAGGAGTAATGTTAACTGGCTATCTAGGCATCCCTTGGCCCAGTCAAGTTGACGCATAAAATTAACCATCACATATGAACTTCGTGCATGTTCTTCAGAAATATCTTAGTGTGCTGGGCATCTTATCAGTGGTATTGCCACATGTGCTGGTATTATGCAGTCAGTAGAAAAATTAGTTATATAATTCCATGATTCAAATTATTTATTTCTCTTCCATTCATTGTTCAATACTTAATTGTCCAATTTTGGGCTTTGATGATTTTATGTTTCTTAATTATACTTTGCTTTTCTGGAAAATTATACAAAATCACATGTTATTTTTTTACCAAAAATTTTCAAATATTTAAGAATAATGTAGTACGTACACATATTCATTATAAAATAGACAATTTGGTAACATAGTGCATGATTTTTGCAAATATTTGCACATATGTATGTATATTTTATATAATGCTTAAAATTTTTTATGCTCTCAACTTCTCTGGACCTCACTTTCCTCATCTACTAAAATGAGGGATTCAGTTGAATAATTACTCACATTTATTTTCATGCTTTAATTTTCTAATTCTATGTATACATTCATCTGAAACTCATGACCATCTCCCATTTTGATTTGGAATCTTCTTTCTTTGTTTCCTATTTCACTGTTTGTCCCCACCATTCATATAGTTTCCCAAATCAGACACAGAGTATTCCTTGAAAACTCCCTCTCTTTCTGCTTCTCTAATATGTCATCAATTCCTGTTTGAATTTCTTCCTAAATTTCTTACAAGTGGTCCTTATCCATTTCTCTATAATAATTTGGTTTATGACCAGGTTGCATGGACAATTACACTAGCTTCCTAAGGTGTTTCTCTACGTCTGCCTTTACTTTATTCCAACTTCTTCTTGCATGGCACACAGAGAGACCCTTTAAAATCTAAAATATGCTTATATTATTTCTAGCTTAAAGCATGCCATTGGGAATAAAAACTCAACTTCCTTGACTGATCATTCAAGGCTCCAATTAATCTAATCAATTCCCACCTATTTCTCCACTTCCATTTTGTTATTTACTTCCCCTTCTCCCTCTGTCTAGACCATATTACTCCATGTCATTTCACTTCCACTAGTGAACATCTACTCATTTTTCTGATATCGACTCCGGGAATGCTTAATTAGGCAAGACTACTTTGATGTTCTATACTAGACGAAGATAATATATTAGTCTGCTAGCACTCTTAAAAACTCTAAATATTATATTAGTCAAAAATACCTGTTTCTTCCATTAGACAGTAAATTTAATGAAGGAGGAACATCATCATGTCACTAGCTATTATGTGTATTTAGACACAGAGGAGAAGCATCTGTTGGTAAATGCTGATAATGTCTCCTGTGTTACAGGTAACAAGTCTCAACATAGTGGTACAGATTGATCATCTCTATGAAATGCAATTTTACAAAAATGGGACAGTACAGTATATATTGTTTATTACTTGCTACAGTCACTTACTAATGAGACAGATTGTCAATAGTTTCATGCTAAAAAAATCTACTGCAACAATTTTTTTATAAACTGCATAGTATATTATAAGACTCCAAAATTCCCACTATTTTTGTTTGTTTCTTTTTATTCAAACAAAGGACACATAAGTTGATATTAAATGAATCATACTTATCTCATAGCTTCCAGTAACTCGGGATACCATCCCGGTATCTTGCAGGTACATGGAAAAATCAAGTAGAGAAGAAAACCTTCTTCACTGGGTCAAAAGATACCTCCAATTAAATATTTCTATTATTTTGTCAAATTGCCTGCTAGAAACATAGTACGAGTTTACACTTCCACTGGTAATGAATATGAGTGCCTGCTTTTCTTCCTGTACCAGCATCAGTGGGTTCTTCTACCTTTCAAAACCTCCTACTTTTTTTTGAGGTGAGGGTGAAGTGGTTTACAGGAAAACCAATCTCTAATTATGAAGGACAGACTTGTACATAAAAACAAAAAATATATATTGCAATCAGATAAAATGTACTATTACATGGGAATCATGAAAAGCATGAGGGCCTTTGTCTTGCAAATATTAACTAAGTGGACAAGATATACATGTGTAAGCCCCTAGTTCTTTTCAACAATTGTGAAAAATCTGAACTAGATCCTTTACAATGATTTTGAAGACATCAAGCAGGTATCTTACAATTTTTTGTTGTTGTTGATTACTTACATAAGTAATTTTCAAACTACTAGCCTCAACACTGGGGCAACAGTATATTTAAATGATTAAGAAAAAGGTAGTCTTCGGGGTCAAATAATTAACACATTAACTCTGACTTTTCCTGATTGTGATGGGTTAGACCAAATCTCTTGATTCCTGGCTCTTAATCTTCTCACTGAGAGTGAAAATAATAATACTTAACCTGTCTTCAGTCATTGCAAGTACTTCTCCTGGAATTAGTTCATAGGGTGTGTACAAAACAAAATATTTTTCCCCATCTTCTTTATGTTTGTGCCAGTGGTTTGCAAATTTCAGTGGGTACAGAAGTCATCCAGAGAGCCTGGTAGACCACAGATTGCTGACATCAAACACAGAGTTTCTTACTCAGTAGATTTGAGGTGAAAGCCTGTAAATTTGCTTGTTTTGCATTTCTAACAAATTTCCAGTTGATGCCTGTGATGATGCTGGTCCCACAGTCCCAGGGTCACACTGTCACTTTTTTGTTTTATTTTGTTGTTTCCCAAAGATAAAGCACATGATATAAAACTCAAGCCTCCTCTTCTCAGTAGATTATTTCAAGTAATAAAGTTCAGGAATTTCTCTCTACCTGTTGATATATGATTTGAATTATATTTTTAGTTCCAGTGCTATTTTTTTTATATATTCATTGACATTTTAATAGGAAGTATAGAAGACAAGTGGTAAACCTGAAAAATCTTGTTATCATATTAACTAGGAGACCTACATTTCTGCACAAAATTTTACCATATGTAGAAAGTTAATTTGTCTCTTCTGATTATAAATTCAGTGTTAAAAAAATCCATGCCTGAGACCCAGGTAATGATATATTACAACTTAATGCTAACAAATGATAACCAAAAATAATTTTTACTATTATTATTATTTGCTTAGCATTTTATAGTTTACGGTTTAGCATTTTATAGTTTACAGTTAAGTATGGTTACAAGTTGGTCTCATACATGCAATCCTAGTTAATTTTCATCACAAATATGTTATTTTGGTTTTATTTTTCCATTTTAGAAGTAAAATTACAAATGCTAAATTATAGCACATGGCAAAGCCAAACTTATGCCCAGGTTTTCTGATTCTATTTCCAGAACTTTTTCATCCACAGAACAGGTAGTGTGTTAGAAAGATTGTGGGTGAACAATACCATTGAAAAATTAATTAACGAAATGTACCCACCTTTAAAATATTGGAGCACAGAACTTTCATTTATTACATCATACTTGACTCTAGTCCCCTATAAGCTATCACAGCAGAGAGCCTTCTACTGTCTTCTCTTATTGTATAAACCAATCTAACCTTGAATTTTGCATTTATGATGGTGGGCACTATAAAATTGAAAACCATAGCTGAATATTTTAACACTTTATATGACATCCAAAATGCCAGTTAGGACTCTGTGTGTGTGTCTATGTGTGTTTTATATATATTTGTGTGCAAATATTGCCTCTTCCTCCTTCCCTCCCTTCCCTCCCTCCTCCCTCTCTTCCTTCCTCCCTCTTTCCTATCCTCCCTCCTTCCTTCTCTTTTTCTTTCTTCCTTTCTTGTTTGTTTTATATTCTGCATATTAGCGAAATCACATGGTTTTTGTCCTTTTCCATCTGACTTATTTCACTTAGCACAAAACCCTCAAGTTCCATCTATGTTGTCGCAAATCGCAATCTCTCTCTCTCTCTCTCTCTCTCTCTCTCTTTCTTTCTTTCTTTCTTTCTTTTCTGTCCATTTTCTCTCCTTCTGAAAAAGCCCAGATTGCCTCCTTCGGTGGTTTTGCCAAATCAAAGCAGGGAGGATTACAGTGCACTAAACAGGTCTGAAATTTGTCCCTATTTCCCTTAATTTTCTTTGAAACTAGTTCAGTTTCTGTGGCAGAGTGCCTTCTCCCCTTCCTTGAAGTGTTGATATGGAAATTCCATTTTTAGCCTCTCCTCCTTTTTTGCATCAAGCTTTCTACTATGTAAACATTTCATTCTTTTCCTTAGCATGACTCACAAAAAGAGCTTTCCCCTACCCAATACATTAACTGAAGGTAGAGGTTGGACTTGATAAATTATGAAAGGATAGCATCAAAGGTTGGACTTCTGAACTTGTTTTTACTGATAAATGGATTTTCAAGCTTTAATGATATACTTTCTATCTTAACCTCCTGGGATTTTTACTATTTAGCTTTTAAGATTGGATGAGGATATGTGGTTTTTATTTGCTAATAAAAGATTAATTTGGTTGCTGCAAGATCCATTTAATTCTGCTTGCAACATATTGTACTTCTCAGCTCTTGCAGGAAGTTGAAAACTAGAGAGCATTCCCTCTCACAGTGAGTTGGCAAGGGTCTCTGCATTTGATATGGAGATGTTCTAGTATTGTTTAATTCATATCTCCTAAACTGAAACTTGCTATTTTTTCAGAATTCTTTTGCATTGCTCATAATAATAGGGACAAACTGGTCATTGAAATGTATTAATTATAATTTTAATTAGATGATTTAATTGCATATAAATGACTGTAGACTCTCTTTCGAGGTGATTGTATAGCCCATTCTTCTTTGGGAACTGCTCCTTGCAGTCTTATTTTTACCACGTGATATTGTCCAACTTGACCATGACTTACTAATTAAGTTGGATTTCTGCTGGAATTCAAAATAACATTGAATAATTTGCTTATTATTTGTTTTTCAAAATATTTGAATTAGCTGTTTGAAAAATCCAGGCCTTTGTTTGCACTTGTGTATTTTCTGGATAATTTTCAACTATACAATTTCATGATTAAATCCTATTAAATTAACAGAAGTTAGGTAAAGATAATTTACATGTAAATGGCTTCTGAATATTCAAGACTTGGTTATGCACAAGTGCAAAAGGTTAAAATAAAGTAAATTTTATAGTTGGCATTATATTTTGACCCTACCAATGTGCAATAAACTTTTTTACTTCTTCAGAAAGTCGATAATTCTCCTTGGATAATACTGAAACAGAAAGGCAATTTGCATATTAATAAAAAATATAGTCTGTGACGCCAGACTGGATTTTATTACTAGTTCTGCCACTTTCTATCTGTGTACCCTTACACAAGTTACTTTCATACTCTATAACTTAATTTCTTTAAAATGCATATAATAGCAGTGTCTTACTTCATAAGATTCCTGTGACATGTAAATGTATTAATACATTCAAAGTACTTAAAACAGTACAGTACTTGACACATAGGGAGCACTCAAGAAATTATGGTTGCTATTATAATTACTGTTATTATTAATATTATTTTGAACCAGAACTATTTATTCTAGATTTTCCCAATTTTTCTTACTAAACAAGTTTAAAATGTGATTACAATGTATAAATATACCACACATAAACTATGGAGTTTTACAGATTTATTCCAGCATAGATTCATAAAGGAACATGTCTTTTATTCAGAATTGTCTCATGATGGCAATTTGGGTTCTATTTCAATCTAGTTAACTTCATCATGTTCCTGAATGTGCCAGGCTTACATGAAACTCAAAAGTTATGTTCTCATAAACAATACAAAGCTTCCTGATCCATGTGCCAAGACCTTCATGCAAGAAAGGACAAAGCAACATTTTAAAAGAATTTAGCACCACTGCAAAGTTACTTAGAAATATAGCACATGATATTTGGCTGCAGATTATTATCTCTGTTAGGAAGCTTGGAAACAGAATATCACTGTGTCCCACAAGGTGTTATAGCATATTTAGTGAATTGCTCTTTATATGGGCTCTGGAGAGATGATCTGTGTTTGGATCAAGATAAGTTTGATTCTGCATTCTCTGTCCTGATCTGGCAAAACACCCCATTTTATCTTAAAAAGATTTTATTTTGGATAAAAAATTCCAATATAGCTGTAACAAGGGGATATATAAAGCATTATATCAATTCATGTCTCTCTATTGATTTCATTCAAACCTCATTAAACTTTGTAGATGTGCATATTATAAATTTTTCACCTCTAACAGCTTTAACATGTGATAGGTTGTTTAGCAAGAATGAATGTATGATAATCTTTGCTCTTCCATTTAGATCTAGGACATAACTATGTACTTTTTCAACTTTTGGCTGGGAAAGAAATTTCTAAGTTATTCATCCTTGAGGGTAACCTGGAAGGCGAAGTGGAATAACCAGGTGATAGAGTGATAATAGAGTATGCGTGCAGTTAGCACAAACTACAATTGATACAAAATTTAACCTTTCTTGACAAAGCATGCATTTTCCATTGCATGGAGCCCTGAGAGATCCTGTAACTTTTTCCTTTCATAAACTTTTATTGAATCATTATTATATGCCAGACACTGTGTTAACTGGTCTGAGATTCCCAAGTGAATCATGTCTCTCTTTGCTAAGGTGCCAGTGGCTTAAAAGCAGGTGGAAATATAAATTGGTGCAGCCACTATGGAAAACAGTATGGAGATTCCTCAAAAAATTAAGAATAGAATTGCCATATGACCCAACAATCATTCTTCTGAGTATTTACCTAAGAAACTTGAAAACATTTATCCACAAAGATGTATGCACCCTGATGATCATAGCAGCATTATTCACAGAGGCCAAAGCATGGAAACAACTGAGCGTCTTTGGATGATTAGATAAAGAAGAACATATATACAATGGAATATTAGTCAGCCATAAGAAAAAATGAAATATTGCCATTTACAACAACATACACGGATCTTGAGATTAACATGCTAAGCAAAGAAGTCAGACAGAAAAAATTGAGAACTATACAATTTCATTATATGTGAGATATAAAACTGAAAGCAACAAGCAAACATGGCTGAGACTCATCTATATGAACAGCAGATTAGTGGTTATCAGGGCAAGAGGGTGGGGGGAGATTGATGGAGTTAAGAGAGTCAATATTTGGTGACGGAAGAAAATTTAACTTTTAGTGGTAAACACACAATGCAATGACATATTATTGAATCGTACACTTGAAACCAATGTGATTTTATTAACCAATGTCACCTCAATAACTTTAATTTAAAAAAGCAGGTCTAGACTAACAATCCATGAATGGCAGCATGATGTGGAAAATACTATATGAGAGGTTATGTATGACATGTGATTTGAATACAGAGCAAGGAGAGGTTAATTCTGCCTGAGAGCTAAAGTTGCTGCTAAGGATAAATTTTCAGAGAAGTTACTGACCTGGATATTGGAGAATAAATAATATTTTTCCAGGCAGAGAAATGGGTTCAAGATATTTGAGGCAGAGGCAGAAATATGTATAACTATATGGATTCAAGAGGAAACAAGTCATGCTTGGAGAAAAGTGAGACATTATTTGAGTTGATCATACAGAAGATGTGATTGGTTCTTGACATGAGAGCTGGACTGGGGCAATTGAAGTCTCCTTACCCCTTTCCCTGGTCCTTGAAATGTATGTTCCACCCACTGTTCCCACAGCTGGAGTCATTTTCAAGGATGTAACCTTGAGGGAGTAAGGGATTGTTGAGACCATCAGGACAGTATATGTGACTGAATCCAGTGAAGACTTCTACATAAACTTAAGATTCTGGTAAGTAGGTACGGAGAGAAGATATAATCATCTTGAGGTCACACAGGACAAGCTTCATATGTAAATTCCCTTACTTATTAAACCTGTACCTACCAATCTGAAATGATCTACCTCTTTCTTTGATATCTCCTTGCCCTCCATGTGCAAGGAACCAGTTTTAGATTTCACAGGTGAAACTCCAGGGTTTGTGAACCAACAGACATCCAAAATAAACATAGGAGGTTGAGGCCTATAAATGTGTGAAATAATGGTAGGACAAGAAAATAAGTCCCAAGAGGTAGATTGGGGTCTGGTTATGAAGAGCCATGGAAAATATGCTGAGTGATCTTATTTTTCTGTGAGGAAGAGTAAATTGCTTTTTGATTTAGAAAGATAACTGAAATTTGTGTCTTGAAGATAGATAGGAGAGGGAGAAATTCATGGCTGGAAGTTCAAACAGAGGAGATTGCAACACTCCATGTGAGAGATGATGAAGAACGTGGCTTACAGAGTTACATAATAAGGGCAAAGAGGAAATGAATATAGGCATACTTTGGGAGGTAGAAAAGAAATATGTATTCCCGACTGGATAAAAGCTAAAAAAGAGAAGATGGGAACAAAATCTTGACGTTTCAAATTATGTGGATGGCCATACAACAAATAATGAGAATATAAATAGAGGAAGAGGTAGTACTGACATAGACCAGAGACGAAAATTTCAATATTAGAATGCTAACTTTGAGAAGTTTGTTGGTGACACAAGAGGAGATGACTAATGACATTTATAAATATGAGTTTAATACTCAATAGTGAGGTCTAGCATAAATATGTCAACACATAAAGGAGTCATTAGAGCTATGGGAATGGATAAAATCAACCAAGAAGCATGAAGATCAAGAAAAGAAAAATGACTGTATTCAGAATGATCTGATCTGATCAGATAATTAAAAAAAAAGACAAAGATGCAGAGAATAGTTTTTCAGTTGAGATGCTTTTGGATTCAGTAAACAAACAACAACAACAACAAAAAACATGATTCAAACCAAATTAACAAGAAGAGGAATTAATTCAAATGGAAATAAGTCCATTGTTGGACTTTCCATGTCTGGTCACAATGATTTTTCAATTAAACTCTCCCTCAGCCTGGCTTCTCTTATCAACACAAAAGGCTTCTAGAAGCCATTGAGGTAATACGCTTGGGAAGAGAGAGAGAAAAATGAACTCTTTTAACCATGAAAGTAAAAGCTGTTCCTATTAGACTGAGAGGACCAACTAAACCAACTAAAGCATGTGCCCATCCCTGGTCAAATAAAACCTCTAGAGAAGGGCCATTGCGGTATGAAAGTGCCATAAATGATGAAATAATTAGGACCTGCTGCATACCACTGACTGTAGAGCTAAAAGCGCTGTCAGCTTCCCTTGGGTTACATGGGCTGAAATGGGAAGGGTAGACATCTGAACAAAACAGGTATCTAGACAAGCACACAACAGTCTACTTCACTGGTTTCAAAAGGGAAAAAATGGGATAATTAATACAGACTATTACTAAAATTCACACATGTTGGTGTGCACTTTATATATATGATCAGGCATTTTTCCTGAGGAATAATTTTGCTGTTGTTTATATAGGGCAAAAAAAGAAAAAAAAGAAAAAGAGTCTACAGGGGCAATAACATCATAGCATCAGGTTAGTTTTCTGAAAGAAGCATCTCAAGCAATATTTGGAGATAATATCTAACATTTGTTAAATGCTTTCATTTTCCTAGGTACTTTTAAATTCTTTACATGGGTTATCTCAGTTAATCCCCTCAATACTCCAATAAAATAGATACTCAGCCTTTGTACAGAATCATGTTACTAGTAGAGGGTGAAATCAGTTTTTAAATTCAGTTTACATAATTCTGCGAATCACAAAATCAGGGTTTATTCTTATCTCTGACACCCTCATCATCACACACCACCTCCAGCCACCATAAATAAAATGGGTTTGAAACTCATACAAGTTGTCAGGTACCCTAACAAATGAGTTGGAGTTCAAGATCGTTTGAACTGAACTCTAGTTAACTAAAGAGGAAGAAGCCAATATGGCCGACATTAGGAGAAAGCTGTTGTGAGATAGGCACACAGGTTCCCACTGCTTAGCTCCCTCTTTGAGGCCAATGACTACTAAGACAAATGCCAAATTCTCCTGTTGAGGGATGAAAGTGCCTATTTGAGCTTGGACTGCCTCAAAGACTTACAAAGAATTTTCGTGTAAATCCACTAGCATTACTTCATTTTGGTGTAGTGCTGACTTGGAACTTCATATCCTAATGCGATCCACTGAGTCATATGGTTTCCTGAGTTGCAACTCAACTGCCTTCAGAGAGCACCTCTTCTGATATTTTGGCCCCTGCTCAAGTTCTCAAGCCAGAATTTTCCTGTATCCTCTAGAGTTCATAGTTCGAATCTTGTTTCGAAATTCTGTACCAAAAACTAGTAGTTTTCCTCAATCTGCCTTTCAGAATAGACTTCTTCCTGGTCTCACTATTCCCCTAGGAACTTGAATTCTGACTCATTATTTCAACTTGCCCTGAGTCTGAATAGCAAATGGAGTTACCAAGCAGCTCACCTGTTGTGTTGAATATTCTAGGTGCCCATCCCACTCCAGTGCACAATTTAAGGTTAAGCCTGGGCTCTTTCCTATACCTGAGATATCTGGCAATGAATAAACTGCCCTGCCTCACAGATGACCACTGAGAGAGAACATGTATCACTATCAACTCCACTGCCTCTTTGGCTTTAAACAGATTTTTAAATATTTTGTGAGCCAAAAAATTTATATATCACTGGCTAATACATTATTTGTAAGTATTAATGGCTTACATTGTTTGTATTAATGGCTTAATAATATTTATTTATGTCTATTTATTTGCATAGAATTGAATTGAATTTAAATTAAAGACAGAAAATATACTATAACTTTGGAAGGGAATTCAGACCTTACTTGCACTCAGCCTATAATTTCTGTAGTTGAAAATAGAGTACTTAACACAATTTGCAGAGCCAACACAAGTTCAGCCAGCTTGTGCTATTGAAGAATTGTGACTATTGATATCTGTCAGTTAAGTAATCTTAAAACTAAGGGAAGTTTCAAGCTCTAGACCCCATCTATAGGACGTAAAGAAAAAGAAACATTTTTTCAAGCCACTCTGATATTTTCAATCTGTCATCTGAACTGATGTCATTAATTCATTTAAAGATCTGTCTGTATTACTTCTGGTTTGACAGGAGCTCAGGCTGCAATAATCAGCTCTTCTGGGATTCTGATGCTGTCAGGAGGCCAATTTTTATGAAACATATTAGAGGAATAATATTTATATAAAATGGGAACATTGTATTTGATTTATGTTCTTTTCTTTTAAGCCAGGTAGATGTCTGAATTGGAATCTCTTTAATAATTTTCCTTTTCTAGCTCCCCATTATTTACAGGGTGTTTCAAAAAGAATCAAACACTTTAAAAAACATATTACTTAGTAAGTTGGAGATATATGATTATGTAGTCAAACCAATTTGAAAATAAACGTGAATATCATCACACATTACACACGTTTAATATGTATCCTTCATTGCATAGGATACACTTCAGTTTTGTGATTTGATTCTTCTTAGACCTTTTTTTGCACATCACCTTCCATGACTGAAATGAATTCCACCATGTATTCCTTCCTTTCTTTAAAGCTGCAAGAAAGAAGTGTTGCATCGACTTTATTAATTTATTCCTCTCAGAGTCTTAAGGTTTGCTGTTTGGGGATCCAGGTGTCCAATCTTTTAAGTATTCATTATATAGAGAGTATATATTTATATGTATATATTATTACTTTTCAGATATATTATGTATCATATTATATTAAAATAAAATAAAAGTGAAAATTGTTACATTTCTTAAATACTTAGAAGATATCAAACAAATGCTTATCTTCCTGATTTGACAGGCAAGGCAGATAATTCTAGTATTATTTTATTCTAATTTTAAATATATTACAAATGGTAAGAATAAGGAAAATAGGGAAGCTATAAAAAATAATGGTTTTTGAGATGCTCTGAGAAATTGACACTTTTCCATCTGATGTTGATGGACCTACGAGGTCTTAAATCTGAACTTTCTCAATAAAAAATCCTGATCCAAACGGTACATTTAAAGTGGATTTAAATAATAGAAAGTGGGAGAATTGCATCATTTTATGTCACATAGATCATTAGTTTGTCATCCATAGGTGCAATGTTCATGAAAAACAAAGTTAGAAGTTAGCAATGCAAAGATGACTGGGAGGAAAATTATACTTTTATTAAAATGTGGAAGAGAAGTGTACACAAGGTGCCAGAATTTTCCTGTAGGCTTGACCAATAGAGATGCCTCAAAATTACTAATTTTGATATAACTAATTTAACATCACTGAGCGATGCACTATATTTTAGAAATCAGTGTTTTGGTACAGTAGAAAAAACACATAGATTATTGTATGAGAGCCAAAAGAGAAGATATCTTTGAATCAACTTCAACTTCACAATATAATTCTAAGTATCATGTATGCTTTATTCTTTATTTGATGATTTCCTTTAAAAATATATATCCAGATTTAAATCTAATATCCAGATTTAGTCTTTGAATGACCCCAATGTTTCACCATTGAATATCCTAAAATTATTTTACCTAATGTTTACATTCATGTAATAACATGCAAATAGTTACATGGATGGTTTCTGTTTAATATCATAATGCAGTATCCCTTATAAGATAGTTTTAAAGAAAATTACAATGTAGACATTAGAAGAGACTACATTTCAGAATGTTTTTTAAAAGCCAAATGAGTGAATTTAGCTTTTCATTGTTTTATGAAAGATGCACATTTCTGAAAGTTCTTTTCTAGGATTTGAAATTCAGTATGGTTATTAGAGAACAGAAAGGAAGAAGCACATTACTATTTAGAAAAATATTTTAAATCCATATGAAGTAATTACTATTAGCCAAAGCTATCAACCTTGGAAAACTTGGAACATCTAAAATGTTCTCTGGAAGATCAGAGTAGATGGGTGATTACTGAAGTTCAATGATGGAAAATGAAAATATGATTTCACTGTGGTAAAAAGATAATGAAAAAAATTAGAGTTATTGAAATGAAAACCAAGACTACATGCTTGCAAAATGGATATTTTCTGTCATTTTTTCCCCATAAGGTTAGATTCCAAGTGAATATAACATATAAGACTACCTACCATACAATTATCATGCAAACAGGACTCATTGAGCATGAATGGGAGTGCTAGTAATAATTACTACAGGCAGACTGGGAAGTGTGTTCACTGTAGGTGGCAAAGGTATTTTAGAAGAATACCTAGACTAAACTAAACGTCCACTCCAAATCTTACCAGCTCTATAACCTGTCTGAACACATTGCTTGTTCTCTATATCTCTGTTTCCTTCCCAGTGCAACAGAAATAATAATAATATTTAGGGCTGTTGTGTGGAAATCTTCTAAAATTACTATGCAGCTTCCTAATATTACTTTGTTTTGTTATTGCACAGTATTCTATAACATTCCATTAATAACTTTAACTAATTTAGATTGTTTAAAATATTTTACTATTATAAATAATGCATTTATGTCATTGTACTCAAGTCATTTCACATATGTGTATATATATTTTTTTTTCTGTGAATTCCTAGATATGGTATTGCTGCATCCAATGTGTTTTTGAACTCTCAAATGTTTGTTAAGTCATGGAAATTATCTCTAAGGCTTTAATATTTCATTACTAAATGATGATGTCTTATTACATTTTTCCCTTGAATTGGTCATTTCTTAAGCTTTCATTTTAGGCTTTTATTGTAAAGAAGTATCTTAGAATTTTGTGTTTGCAGTGGGGAACAAGGACTAGAAAGGGAAGGTAAAAGAACATGATAAATTGGTTGTAGTAGAGGGAAGATGATCTGGCAATAATATTAACTGCTTTTTTGAGTCTGTTGGGGCCCCCAAACAATTCATTTTCCGCATGCTTGGCAGAATCATTTATATTTATTAAGTGATTTCTTGAGCCTTGTTTATATCAATCCTAAAATGGCACTCATCCCAATGGTGTGCTCTTCAAACTAAGTAGCAATTTTCAGGAAATCATAGTAATTAAAGCTAGTTAATTATTTATTTTTATATTTCTCTTGCCTTGTGCTGAGTCTCTTTTTTTTTCCTCCGCCCCCTGGGACTCTAGTTACATTTATATCAGACATTTTCACTGAATAACATAGCTTTTTTTTCTGTATTGTCCATATTCTTGTCACATCAGGTATCAATATGAATATTTTTTCCTGACCTATGTTCTAGTTCACTAAATCTCTTTCAATTGTCATCTAATTCCCTGTCAAATCAATACTTTAAGATCTTAATTTTATGTTGTTGTGCTTTTTTTTTTTTTTTTTTTTAGTTATAGAGTTTTCATTTGGTTATGTTATGGTCTAGTTTCTCTAAATATTGCCTTCTGTTTCCTCAATCACGTTAAGTACAGTTATATTTAGATCCATGATCTGTGCTCTCTGAGTAACAAATGCTGTTAGTGCCTTGACCATATTTCCTAAGCATTTCTCTCACTGCCAGCATCTCATCTTTCCTGCCTTTTCAGTTTTGTTTTGCTCATGGGAGCATGCTGGGTCTAGGCACAGTGATAACTGGAAACGTTGAAGAGAGAATGCTTGCCGAAGTAGCACTCGCAATGATTGGAATTTGATGGATAAAACCCTGACTTTCTCACCCTTGGGTGGGATAACGCTGAGACATGGTTTACAATATCTCCTTAAGTTCCCTAGTAAGGTTGAACTTCAGCAATCCTGAGTTAACTGACTCAATAATGCATCCTGTATTGGTTTTCTTCTTTGTCTCTCTCTTTCTTACCCCTTTAGTCCTCTGAAAAAGTTTTCTCAGGTCATATCCTCTCAAAAATATCTGTCCTTGACTCCCTTTCTCAGGATCTACTTCTAGGGGAAACCCATTTCATAGTACTTACTTTCTCCTTTTGTGCTTTCTTAATTTTGATTGAGTTAGAAGTTGTATGTAAAAAAAATATAGAAAAAGAAACGTGAAGGTGTGAATATTGTTATCTTCTTTTAAAGATGATTTACTTATTTTTAGCAAGAGATTTTACTATATAGTTCCAGATATTAAATATTTTAGGCTTCGAGGGCCATGTGGCCTCTGTCACAACTACTCAAACTTAGCACTGTAGCAGGAAAGCAGCTATGCACAAATAAATAAATGTGGCCATTGTCCAATGAAAATCACTTTACGAAAACAGGTAGCAGGCCAGATTTGACACATAGGCTGTAGTTTCTTGACTTCTGGTCTATAGAAAATTGCAACACCAGTTCATTTTAATCAAATAAGGGAATGAGGTAACTTAAAACTGAGCTTCTGTCTCTGTGAAGGCTGACATGTTTCTGATTGATTTTTACATTTGGTAGAATTTTAGGGTTTCCATCAAAAGCCTAAAGATTTTTCCAGCAACTCCTCATGCCAGTCTTTGGCAGAATCTAAATTTTAAATATGGATCTTCAGCATTTAGAGTATTATAAAATATTCATTCATTCTTTTCAGTTATTGGCAGGCATCTCTTTGGGAAAAACAATCCCAGATTCTGGGGTCACCTCTTTGATTTTCTTACCTATCTTTAGTCATGGCTGATAAATTTTCACTGTCTTTCTAACTCTCTAGTACTTCTAAATACATTTTCTTTAAATATTAAACACCTTTTCTAACTTCATGGGAGAGTTTGTCTATCTAGTCTTCCATGACTAAAACTGGAACTCCAGTACCCTTCTTCTAGTCATCTGTTGTCAGTCCCTCTCATTCTTTGAAGAATTCTTACCTCACTGTCATTAATTCTTGCACTTCAAATTTACATATATGATTCTTCCAATCTACTGGGCTCTCAGACATTTGTTTCTATCAGTGATTGTGTCTTCCACTATAAATCCATTGCTCACTCACATGATTATATCTCATCTAGATCTTGTCGTTAATAATAACCATGTTTCAACATCAAATTAATATCTCTTTTCTTTCTATAGTATTGCCTGTGGAACTCCTTCTTGACCTTTATCACTCTGTTCTGTTGATTCTTCCTTATCTCCCAGATCTCCAAGTACTTTATTGTCTTAGAGTTCAATGCACTCTTTTCTATCTATACTCACTCACTTCGTGATCCATTCCAGTCTCACCATTTCCCTTCAAGGCAAGGCAGAAATCCACAGGAAAGTAGGTCAAAATAAGTCAGGGAATTGTCTACAACCCAAATGCTAGAAATTAATTTTATTATTGTGGCTTTAATTCCAAGTCAGCTGTGAAGCCAAAAGTGCTCAGAAAGGAGATGGCAAAGAAAAGAGAAACCTTGAAAGTTTAGAAATTCCTGCCTCAGAAAGAAAGCTTCTTAGATATGTCCTGTTTCAGTGGAAGCAAATTACTGAAATCTTAAGGCATTATTCCAGGTTATGAATAGTTTAAATGCATTAGGAAGATAATGAATTGACTTAAATAAAATGAAAGTGGTTCTAATTGTTTGCAAACAAATTTCCCTTTCCTTTCCTTCACTTTTAACAAGCCAACTAATTCAGAGCA
>NW_006442484.1:29703546-29709405 GCF_000325575.1 Pteropus alecto
AACAAAAAAACATTGCAGATATTGCCTCCATGAAGCCTGCAAGCTACGGTGTAGCAGGTTCTGAGTCTTCTATAAGTTCTAAAAAATTCTTCCACTGCAGCATTGGAAATTTAGTCCTAGTTTCATCTCTTTCTAATACCATAATAATAAACCAAAACCAACCCATAACAAATTGTTACCATCTGGAGACAAATCAGAATGAAGCCTTCCACTGCACCTCACATTGCCCTGTCATGGGTATTTATGCTTGTGGTTTTTAATGAAGACTCTTGCTTTATACTTATAAAGTGTAAAAATTTTATAACACATGGTACCACACCTTCCACCCTCGAAAAAGTCGTAGGTCCATCTAGCCACTTTAATAACTTAGCTCCAAGGGTATTCCTAGAGTTTTTTCTAGAAATACCAAAGTACTGAGTCCTACATGTTAAGTTGAAGATACTCAAAAAGAAATATCTTTTAATTCCATTTAATAGACTGCAGTGTTATATAGAAATATATATATTCTTATTTCTAAGAAGATAGGAGAAGATATAAATTAAATCACATTTGACATCAGAAACTCTCCTTCCCTCAGCTTCAAAGGGATAATTGTCTCTGCTAGGTCTCTATGGGAAGTTTTCATTATTTAGAAAATTATACATATAATATATACATAATATAACATAATACATAATATAACAACATGGAGAATCTACCTAGTATAAAAAGACCTGGCAATGCCACATAATAGCTCTATGCTTGAGCAAATATTTAAACTCTGTTTGCCTAAATAACCCCATTTGTAAATGAGTGGTGAGGATTATATAAACTAATTACCCCAAAATGTTGCCAATAGTGTTTGGCATATAAAAAGCACTGAATTGATATAATCAATCATCATCCTCATCTTCATGATAATTTTTTTATTATCATTGTCTTATTATCAACTTTTGAAAGGAATAGATAAAATCTTACAAAAATGTTTGTAATATAGTAACTCTATATGTAATGCAACTCTATAAAATGTGTTAGTAGGTGGAAAAGGAAAACATAGTTATTTGCAATAGCAAAATTAGTTGTTATCAAGGATTTTTCCTAACATATTATTGTTTTGATACATTACTATTTTAATTAAACAAATAGAGTATCTCTTTGTTTTTGAACTAATGTTCCTCTCCTGAAAATTAGTCTAAGCCAAATTTATTTTTAATTTGTTCAGTGAAAGTGTGCAGAGAAATTCCTCTTAGAGGATCTACAGATCATTGTTACTGCACTGATCCTCTATTGATCATCCTTGAAAGATAATTCGATCTCCTGGCAAATGCTCCCAAGTTGCTATGCCCTAGAACAGAGTGTTCTAATTGTTAGAAACTGTCTTTTTATACTGAGATTAAATTTGTCTCCCAGTTATGGGCATCGATTAAAACCAGTTCTGCCTTCTGAAGGTGTACCAGTAATTCAACATGTTTTTAGAAAAACATCCCTTCACTTTTGTAATAGAGGATTTAAAACAAACCTAAGCAATCAACATGTCTATGAATGCGCATATCTGTTTTATTCTGAATTTTGGTTGTATGTAAATAATAGAGCATCTACATAAAATGTTATGGCTACTTTTTATTCATTTCAGGATCATAATTTCAATGTAATTAACAATATTATTTGCACAAATAAATTATTTCAGTGAATGCTGAAATACATTATTCTGTTTTTATGATGAAATACATTATTCTGTTTTTATGATGAAATACATTATTCTGTTTTTAAATTGAATTTAAATTCAAAACCAAAATTAGATAATGTAGTTGAAATATTTTCAAAGCATTTCTTATTATTATGTATGATATTTATATTAGGATATGTGTTATGAGCTTCCAATTTATAGAAAATGAGGTTTTTGATTATCTTCATTTTTGGATCTATAAAAAAAATTAAAATTATTTTGGGGGAAGGAGAAATGCTTTTTGGTACAGTAACCTTGCAAATACCATCTCAGCAGGAGAATTTTTGGAGAGCTCTGAGTAATAGAAAATACAGCTTACTAATCATAGTTATCTTGCTGGTAGGGTTTTCTTTTGCAAACACTGTTATTCACAGTTTCAAAGATTACTAAATTGCAAAAAGCAGTCATAAATAGGGATCTGAAGTATTTCCCCTCAATTTTTGTTAGTTTAACCTGATTTTTATTTTGGACTATCCTAAATATATAACACTATTTGAACTTAAAATGCTTCTTCTATAAATACAGTGTTTAGCAGGACTTTAATATATTTATCATTTAAAAGAAAGGAGACATTTTATTCAGGTAACCATTTTTATAGTTTTTTAAATTTAATTAACTGGGGCATATATAAAATGGTACTCCAACATGGTAATTTTACTTCTTGCCAAGATTTTATGATTTTTAAGTTATATTTAGAAATTTAAGATTATTTTTCCATCCTCAAACATATACAGATGAAAAAGTGGAGGAAAGATACATCTCTAAAACTATATTCTCTAACAGCATTTTAAGGTAAAGGGCTTTATTTCACAGGGAAGGTGACAGAATGAAAGGCTATTATTGTCAGCCTCATGCTAAAATTACCAGGTATGAAGTATTTGTTTTCTCTAAGCTTTTTTTTTTTTTCTAATTTGCTCCCCTATATAGAATTTAGAAGAAAGGTGATCAATTTAACCAAGAAAAGAATTTTTTGTTTTCACAAACCAACTAATGATTTATTCAATAGACCATTGGCTACAACCAGTGTTTATAAAGCATCCACTTTGTGATAAACCAGGCATTTTGTAAGTATACTTAATCCTATGCATGAATCCATAATTCAAATGAAGAAACTAAGGCTAAGGAATTATACGATTTGCCTGAAGTCATAAAATTGTACTAGAGCTGCAATTTTAATGTGAGCCTTAACTCTAGAGTTGCAGCATTTCCCACTTTACCATGCTGATACTCTAATACAAGATACCAGATAATCAAATTACCTGTTATGTACAAAACCAGAGTGAGATATTCCTGATGTAAGACCTTTGGAAATTGCACATACTGAACCTATTATAATATGACATAAAAAATTATAATATGACATAACATTTAATGTGTCATACTGACACAAAATACCTTTACACATAGAACTAAAGTTGATTACTGCAATATTTATGTGAATTACATGGAATGATTATATGCTGACCAAATAAGTAATATATAAGGAAATGGACACAAAATGGCTTAAGGTTATAAAAGGAAAAGTGTTAAGAGTTTTAAGAGATTCTCATAACTTCCTATCTCCCTTTCCTGTTTAAAGACTGGAACATTCTCCATAACCGCCGTTTACCTTCACAAATACAGACTAATTTTCTCCTCTCTCTGTCTCTCTCTGTCTCTCTCTGTCTCTTTCTCTCTCCCCTTGTCCCTCCACCCCACCTCACACTCTCTTTTTCTCTCTCTCACACACAACGCACAATTGTTTTGTTTTGTTTTTACTGTACGTGGTAAGTTTTGTGTTAATAATCTTTGGAAGATCTATAGATTTTCTTTCTTAGAAGTTTTTAAATTAGGAAGGATTATAAGCAAATTTAACATCCTTTATTTATTGATATTTCCACCACCAATTTGTGTGACCACACACTCTTTGAAAAATTCATCATGATTTTCCTAAAGTAATATAAACTTGAAGCAGAAGTAATTCATCACTGATTAATTTTCATACAAAAATACAAAAAATGTAAGTGCTGAGAGATATTGCAGCTTGAGTAATGATAACATTTTCTCTTTTTCAAAGTAGTTCTGAATTTGGATGCCTCTGCCACAATGTGATGCTGACATATTGTTCGACAGTGAAGGATGTTTAGGCCAACAGATCCAAGAGCTCTGAAACAAAACCAGATAACATTTAAAAAGGTTTCCATCTTTCACCTTCACAAGAAAACTGTGGAATGCCAAATGACAACTGTGCCTTAGGCATAATTTTTGAGATTTATCTTTCTTCTCCTAAGAACTATTTTTCTGAATATGCATTCTCAGCAAATATCCTGCCCTTGTGAACATGTGTGAGCAATCCAGCTTTTACTTTGTCAGTAATTCTCTGAAATGCTTCTATATTCCACAAGTAAGTTTCAGTGCGATTTATCTCTGGGCCTACGCACCTCAAGTTCTCATCCACGAATGCATGGAACTTACAATACTCTGATACGTTGAACCTACAATGTAATTATAACACACTTAAGAAGATTTAGATTGCTTTATTGACTTTTAAAATTATACTTGTAGCTCATCATTGTTCCTTCATGCATTCTTAATATTCTGGAAGCAAAACATTTTTTTGAGATTGAAAGGTGAAGTTGGAGCTATTTTTTGGAGTGTCAGGAAATGAGTTGAAAAGACTGGCCAAAGACAATGTTCAAACCACAATGATGCACTTAAATTTTTCTTGGTATTTGGTACTTTTTGTCTATTGGAGTAAAAATAAAAGAATGAAATCTTATGTATGGATTTTAAATCACATTTTAAATATGAATTTGTCAATAGAAAATTCCATCTATCTATCGTCTGTCTACTATCATCATCTATTTGTTTATAAATCTATCTATTTATATCAATCTATTGAAATGAACAGGCATAGGTACAGAGAAACATTTTCCTATTTTACAGATAAGTTAAACTATAGTTGAAGTTAACATTAAAAAGATACTATCTGAGCAACAGTCTCACAGAAGAAAAGAGGACAATCTAATAAATAATTAATAAAAATAATTTTAATAGCTAACATACAGAGTGCACCAAAATATATGAAGATGATACAAACTTCACATGTGTTATCTTATTTAATGCAAAAAATCTATGATGAGTACTACTGTTATCTTAACTAAATTCCTCATTTTGTTATGAATTGAACGTTTTGTCTCCCCCGAACTCATATGTTAAAGCCCTAATCCCTCATGTGATGGTATTTGGAGGTGGGGTCTTTGGGAGATAATTAGGTTTAGATGAGGTCATGAAGTTGATGTGATCAGGATGACATTAGTGCCATTATAAGAAGAAGAAGAGACAGGAGAGCTTTCTCTCTCTCCAGGAACACACATGAAGAAAGGCCATGTGAGGACACAATGAGAAGGCAGCCAGCCGCCTGCAATCCAGGTAAAGAGCCCTCACCTGACACCACGTCTGTTGGCCCCTTGATCTTGTACTTCTAGTCTCTAGAACTGTGAAAAACATCTTTTAAGCAGATGAAAAGGATAAGGATTCTGGGAGCAGTGTAGAAATTTGGACTTGTTAACCAGGTACCCCTCTGTATTTGACACCATCTTCTCTAAAGAGTGGAGAGGTGACTGGGAAAGTTCTGCAAAGTGGAGTAAATTTAAGGTATTCTTGTGTACATATATTTCAGGGACAATCAGCAAGGACTACACTTACACAGGAGGCCCAGCTATGACATTAGGTGATATTCGAAGTGATTAGAAATTAGATTAAATATGTGACTGAAGAATTTAAGAGACTAAATAATTTGAACTCTACAAAAGTTTTCATGTTCTATTCTAGCTACCTATTCATTTTCTCCTTTTCTGGCAGATATTCTACCTAATTCCACTTTTAATGTGTAGAAATTTAATTTTCATTGCAACAGTAGTTTATTTTCATTTTTTTTTTTACATTTATCTATCTGTCTGTCTGTCTGTCTGTCTGTTTGTTTGTTTTACATCGCATGCCTTTATTTATATCATCTCGTGGTCCCACTTCCATCCCTCTAGGATCAGCCAGGGATCCTCCCCAGGGTAGAAGCATTTACTGTTACCTGTAAAGTCACTCCTCTGCTACTTCCTTCTGGGTTTCAGCCCTAGACTATTCACTTGTTTCCTGGACACTATGTTCTAGAATAGTTA
>NW_006442484.1:29709439-29720807 GCF_000325575.1 Pteropus alecto
TGATGAGCACCGTGGGTCTGCAGGGTACTCATTCCTGTCACCTCAACCCCATTTCTGTCTAATCTAGGGGAAGCACCCATGCTCTCCGTGATCTACCTCATCCATGTTCCCTATTCAAAACATTTTCCTTTTTTCTCACTCCTTGCAGGAACTTTGTGCAAAATTCCACCCAGGGGACCTTTAGAAGCTCAATGCTACCCTAGTCTAAAATGGGGTGACAAAATACATCATATGTTATCTTATCAACTTTTCTGTTACTCCTGTGTTAAAACAAACAAACAAAAATCTGAAGCCGTGACCTGAAAGCGTGGTTTGAGTCATTGATGAGCTCTGATTTCCATGAAGGTTAATGTGATCCAAGGTGGAATACATAGGAGATTAATGACCAGAACAAGGAGGGCACAGGTCCTGTCTGTCCATCCCTATGCTGACAGAACACATGAGTGGGGCTGGGCTCATTTCTGGGTACCTTTCCCTCTTTCTCAGTTGTTTTCTTGATAGAATCAATATAGTGATAGATCAAAAATATATGTTTTTATTATATAAATAAATGGATATAATATACTTGGATTTAAGCAGGGCATTTGACAATATGGTATAAAATATGGAATAGATGAAAATACAGTTAGAGGAACTTTATTTTTACATGCACATGTATATGTGTTTTCATATTGGTAACAGCCTTGGCTGAGATTTTATGTCTCTTACTATGTGAACCATATTTCGAAGATGTTATTAACAGGACCTTGTTCAGAAAGCAGTAGGCAGACTGGTGAGGGCGCTTAAAACCATGTCAGCACAGAAAGGAGACTAATGAGAGGCCTTGGCTGTCTTGAGAAAAAGGGATTATGGGTATTTTTGTGTGTGTATGTCACTTCAACGGATGAAACATGGACTAATGGGTGGAAGTTATATGGACCCAGGTTCAAGCTCTTAGATCGGGAATTGCTTCTAGCCATTAGAGGAATTGACAAATGATCCCAATGGGAAGTGTAGTCCTTGTAACTGGAGGTATTCAAGTGAAAAGATAATTCCTTATAAGAACATTGAAGTGAAGAGTCAGGATGAATAAGACCTTTAGGGCCTTCCAATCATATGGCATCTATGCTTTTAGAAGACCATGTAACAGTTATTGTTGAGAGACATTTTGTGACTGGAATGCGACATGAGATGAATTTCTCTATGTTGAGTTTGTGAAAAACCATCAAGCTGTTCACTTATGGCATGTCTTTAATTTATGTGTATTATACTTTAATAATATATTAAATATCAGAAATAAAACTAAAATTGATTTTATCATTACCTCTAATAATAATATCTTATCTTCTCTTCTCTGGGGAAACTATTTTAGCAGAACAATTTCTTTGTATTTACAGACACATGTATGTACCCCTAGAAAACATATTATTTCTAAGTGCATATTTTGTATTTTGCATAAATGATATCAAAATTTGTCATTTTTATATCTTATAAATCTGTTTTAATATATAGAAATCTATCTCATTCTTGGATAATTTCCATCACATTCTGATGGAAATTTGATTCTAATACTCTTTCAAAAAGTCTGCACTAAATATCCTTATACATTCTTCTTTGTGGTCATTTATGGCTGTTTTCCTAAGGTAAACATGGAAACTCAATCACTATATAAGACTATATGATTATTTGTAACCAAGATAAATATTGCCAAATTGAGCACCACCAATTTATGCTCACTCCAGCATGTTTGAGAGTACCAGTTTCTCTATATCTTCACCAAAACTGATCAACCTTTTATTTTTTGGTATATTATTGTCGCTTTAATTTGCATTTTCATAAACATGTTGAGTAGCTTGTCATTTGTTTGTTGGACTCTTGATTTCTAGACAGAGTCTAAACTGTAGTTTTCAACTTCTGGCACTAAATTCATAAAAATGGTTGAAAAAATAGAAATAACTAAAAAGCTGAGTTAGAATACAAGAAGAATGCTTGGCAGACAAAAGGCTGAGAAATTCCAACCAGCATGAATGCTTTCTATTCTCCTTACCAGAATTGGACAGTTTAAGTTGATGTGCTTCTACTAGTTAATATGCAGGATGTCAAAACCCATTTAGTTTTTTCACATGCACCAAATATACAGTAGAGTTCTGCTCATTTTAGACTGCAATAAATGTGTGTTGAACAACATAACATTGAGAGTAGGAGAAAATATTTCAAACTGATTATGCTCATTTTGTAGGTCTCCAGATTAACTTCCCACAGCTTATTAATTTCTTACAATTAAAAAACAAAGCTAGTGTTCTGCAAGAGACCATACAAGGTTATATTCTTTTGCTTCATTGTATTGAAATGATATGTTTCTGAGTGTATAATCCACAAGACAAAAAGAAATAAATTTAAAAAATATTCTCATTTCAAATAATTTCTGTGAAATCATTTTTCATGAGCAAAATTCACCGATATAATTTGATGTTTAATTTGTGATGTTAGGCTATGGCAAAAATACTTGGAGAACTTCCAGAAGATCTCTCTATTTTTTTTTTTTCTAATAAATAAAGGTAACTGAGGTAGAATAAATCTTTGAGTTAAAAAGGAAAACATGCGAAAGTGACTGAATGAAGATATATCTATAAGAATCATCATCAAAAATTTAAGTTACTCTTTTTGGCCTTCAAGATTTAACCTAAAAATACATTGCTTCTTTATCAGTAATAACCCACTTAAAATATAATTAATAATGTTGACCTAAAGCACTTATTAAGATATCACAAGGTATCTATTTTTGAAGTTATTTTAAAGCATGAAAGGACAGAAAAGGAAGTTTCCAGTCCAGAGAAACATTATACTTCCAGTACCATGATTATTGTCACTTATGGTACTGTAAAGCTTTAATCCAGGGGAAACTCATCAGAGGAATATGACTCAGTTTGATCTAAAAGTCCTTGAGAGGAGGAGAAATATCTGCAGATGGTTGTTCATCTGCATCTCATAATTACAGTATATGTTCACACTCTAATAAACCTAAAAATATATGGAGACCAATATAGCCAGTCCTCTGAAAGAGCAATAACTAGTGAACATCTGGAAATGGCAACATGACTTATAATTGAGTAGATAATTTTCAAATCAATGAAGTAGTGGCTGTTAATTTCTCAGTGTAAGTACTCCAGTACCACCTAGGCATTTAAAAAGCACTAGCCTCATTTAAAACATTTATTTGCACAAGTTGTAATGCTATATAGTTCTAAATAAGTCTGTATATGAAAATGTACTTCTTGGTGATTGACAACTACATGGTTTGGTGACAACCGGAAACATTGATAAAATGATTCTAGGAAAAGCAAACTAGTGGGAAAATAAGTGAGTTCTATTCATATGCTTCCTACAGCTATAGCTGAGCCACAGAATAAAAAGCATCCCCAGAAAAAAATGATCCAGAAAAGGCCAATTAGTACAAGCCTCAATTCTAAAGACACCTCATTTTCTGTTGCCTTTCTAATTCACTTGTGGTATTTGCAGAAAATGAACTGCTAAACTTATTTATGGAAAACTTGACATTCTATAAGATAATGGTATTCCAAATGTGCTATTTTAGCTTAGTGTTCTGGGTTCCTGGTCTCCTGAGTCCGTTTCAACCAGAGTAGCTCTGTTTTTGCTTGTTTTGTATTTTCAAATGACATTAGTGTTTGTTTTAATGCTACCAAAAAGAAAGGTTTCTCTGCTCCCAAAGAGGAGGGCTTGAAAACTACTCTTGTAAGGATATTTCCGTTGTAAAGAAAACAGATTGATGCTTGCCATTAACAGATGATTCATTCAATGTGAAATTTTAGGGAAATCATACATAAGCCTGAACAATAGATATTTTTTGAAAGAAGACTTTCCTGGAATTTATTTGTGAATGTTCCACTACAGACAGACTTTTTAAGCTACAGGAAACATTAGGGCTGCTCTTACATAAAGAAAAAACACACAAACCAAAATAATAATGAAAATAGTAATAATTTTGGATTTGGATATGACTTCAAATACCTGTTTTCCAAAATTTTAATAGTACCATTCCCGTAGGTTTTAGATAAGAAAAGAGAGTAAGAGGGAATAGAAAGAGCTAAAGCCCTTCCTTTTATTCTGTATTGACAATTAGTTAAGCACTTAATAGGCATTACCTTATTTAATCCTTACAATAACTTGTTTAACTTGTTAAAAATAGTAGGTACTATTTTTATTCCAATTTAAGAGAAACTTGGCCTGGACAACTAGATACTTCAAAATGTGTGATCAACACCATTCTTGGTTCCAAAATTACTTCTTTTTCTTTCCTTATCTGTATAAGAAGATGATACTTTAAGAGAACTAAGGATATGGCATTATGTGAATTAACTAGCCCTATTCTCCCTTCTGTTCATATTTTTCTTGGGGATGTGAACAGCAGCAAAAATAAATGTTATATATTTTAGTAAATTCGAAACTATAGTGCATGTTACTTTAGATAATCAAATATGATTACATTTTTTCAACTAACTTGGTGGTCAATGCTTATGCATTTTCCCAAGTAGACAACGCATCATTTATTTTCTTATAATAGATGATGCAAATGTCTTTTTCCTTTAAAAAGTATAAAAGTTTCCTCAGTCTTCCAGTCCCATACTTTAGGTTTTTAAGTTATTATGAATTTAAGTTCTATTAAATTACTATTAACCCATTTTCTAATCTTCCAATTAGTTGTTAAGAAATAAAAACCTTTGGCTCTATTTCTTTAGAAGTACATTTTGTTTTGTTTTGTTTTGTTTTGTTTTCTGCCTTTGTGAGATATCATCATTTGTTACATCACAACAGTTTTTTGTTTGTTTGTTTTTTGTTTTCCTACTCTTAAATTTGATAAATTTATTTTGGATTTTATTTTCAAGTAATATTTCTACTTGACCAAAAACACAACAACAACAAAAATTTTAAGGGCCTTTATCTGACATTTGGTACTTGATATTCAAAATCTCATGTGAGTTGCTAAGACAGTAGACCTTAAATATTCTCATCACAGGAAAAAAAAAGTAGTTAAACGATGTGATGGATATGTTACTAACCTTAATGTGGTAATTGGTTTGCAATATATATGTGTAGCAAGTGATCACGTTGTACACCTTCCATTTACACATGTTATACATCAATTATATCTCCAGATAGCTGGAAAAAAATAAAAATAAAAATATTATTCTTGGTTTCTATAATTATACATATTCTCCTGGCCAAATGGTATTGCTTTTTAAGTTATTTGCTTTGATTTTAGGAAACTGAAATAAATAATTAACTTCTCTTATGACTTGTAATTCATACATTATGTTAGAATGACTATTGTCAGACTAAACCGTATTTCCCCCAAATTCATATATTGAAGTCCTAACTACATAATATCTTAGAATGTGACTGTATTTGGAAATATGGACTTTAAAGAGATACTTAAGGTCTAATGGGGTTATACGAGTGGGGACCTAATCTGATATGACTGGTGTTCCTATAAAAAAATGAATTCCAGGGATGCATGCTTGCACACAGAAAATATCATATGAAGTCACAGCGATAAGGTGGCCATCAGCAAGCTAAGGAGAGAGGCCTCAGGAGAAACCAAACCTGCTGACACCTTGATCTTGGACTTCCACTAGAGCTGTGAGAAAGAAAAGAATCTGTTTTTTAAGCCACTTAGTCTGTGGTAATTTGTTGTGGTAGCCCTAACAAACTAACACAGCTAGACAAGGTTTTATAAGATTATTGTTTGTACAGATAAGTGTGGATACAGAAGAACAGATGGGATTTGAACAGAGCAAGTTGACAGCTTATCTCTCTGCCTTTTCTCACTCAATGTCTTACTGGATGAACGTTGAAGCACTGCAGAAAGATAGCCAATTAAAAGAATGCCCTGAATTTATAAAATAAATTTCTATTTTATTATTTTTTCTGTCCAGTTTTAGAGGTGGTAATAATAATAATTATTATACTCAATTACTGATTATCTATGTGACATTATATCAGTTAAATTACAAATCCTAATCATGTAAAATAATCAAACAATAGGAATAAAAAGTACCTGACAATAATACAAATAATTTGGGTCATAAGATCTTCTAACAGTTCAACCCCTCTCTGCCTCTACATTTCCTCCAACTCATTCTTCTCACTCAAAAGAGCAATTTTTCAAAAGTGCATTTAATCATGTTACTTTTTGAAAGATACTTTTTAATTTTTCTTGCATCAATTTAAGATAAATATCGATCTCTCTCATGCATGGAACAAAAGATCCATTGTAACTTGATGCCTGCCACCTTTCCAACTTTCTTCTGAGCACCTCTCAACTAATGTTCTGTCATCTGACTCTCCAACCTGTTACAATTCTGTTACTTACTTGTTCTATTTCACCTGCTTCTCTCTTCCTTTGGACTTACTCTTTTTTAACCATACCATCCACGTTTGACAAAAGAGTGTAGTAGCTCAGATTAGGAACTCTAGAACTAGGCTTTGTAGGTTGAAATCCCAATTTTGTCACATATTACCTGTATGATCTCTCTCTGCTTCAGTTTTCTCATTTGTATGTTTCTGTATGATAAAATTCATATCAAAATTAACATTCTAGTATTGCTATACTTAATAAGTAAGTTAATATGTGTAAAGAGAACATCATTTAACTCATTAGAAGCACTCAATAATTATCAAGATTCAGCACAGGGGTCTCCTCCTCTGAGGAGTTATCCCTGATGTCCTCCCCAGTCTGGATTAGCTGCCCTCCATGTGCTCCCATGTTACCAAGCCCATTTTAACTGTATATTACAATAGCATCTGTAATACAACTAGATAAGTACCTGATAATAATACAAATAATTTGGGTCATAAAATTCCAAGAGCATATCATTGTATCAGACATATATTTGTTGGATAAGTGAATAAATTGTTAAGTGAGCAGTGTTTCATTCAAAGATTGAAATTGTTTAAAAGAAATACCTGAGAGAGAAGTTATGTTTATACATAAATCAAATTATCTAGAGTGACAATTTTCATTTCTGATACCCAACAGTGTTTTTAAATATTGAATCAACAGTAAGAAAGTTTCCACTATAAAACCAATTTAAACTTGTGAATGAAAATTTTGAAAATATAAAAAGGAAAAGTAAATGGTAAAAAATACCCATAATTATATCATTCAAAGATAAGTACTATTAATATTTTGATATAATTATTTTACTTTTTCTAAATATGATTTTATGTGATATATATCACTTAAATTATAACTATCAACTTTTGGTCCTTTAACTCATTAAAAAAAAAACTAATGTAAATATTTTGTTATTTCACTACCTTAGTAAACATTCTTTTTATAGTCTAGACAATAGATGTACCAATAGATATTTTCTTATTGTAGGTCATTGAGTTTGACCAATTTCGTTAGGTTAAAACAATGCTTCGTTGAACATCTTTGTATCTGAACTTTGTTTATACCTATAGACTTATTCTTTAAAGTGCCGAGTAACTGGAATTCTAGACCAAAGTCTGTGGACATTTTTAAGATACTTGAAATGTACTCATAAATTGCTTTCTGAAAATTTATACTAAAATATATTCCCGTTAGAAATATATGTTCTTTTCACTTTAAAACTGAATGTATTGATTTAAATCTTTAAGTTTGACAAATGTGAGAAAAATTCATCATTGCTTTTATATTTGTTCATATTTTAGTCCCTTCTATTATTGTTTTGTAAATTTCTCTAGTATTTTGAATTACTATTATAACTAAGGAGATTTTTTTACTTCTCAAATATATACTTTCCTTTGAATCATTTTCTAGTTTCCTATGTTTACTCACATCTTGCTAAAAAAAAATAATTTTCTTATAAACCAAGACTTTTTAGGATAGTTATTATTCATCAACAGAAACAACAATTAGAACTATTATTAATAATCATTTTTCCCCTTTGGTAAATGTGAAGGAAAAGTAAAAAAAAATGCTACCTGGGAGGTTCGTCTTGCCATGTAGATGGGTCTCCTCATTTCAAGGTCTGTTCCTCCTTTTATCAGGATTAGAAATTAAATTAAATTTAGAGATCATAGGATTGTATGGGACAGTCTCCTGTTAAATACACTAACAAGGAACTGATACATAAAAGTAAGAATGTCAAATGACTAATAATCAATGAGAATAATAATTATCTTCACTGCTACAGGGAATTTTCCTTAAGATGTCAAATTATTATTAAAAAGAAGCGCTGGGTGAATTTAGGAAATGGAGGGTTAGTTGCAATATCTTTATGGCCAGGGTTATTGAGCCATGAATAGAATGCAGCCTTCCCTATATTCTGTTACAGAGAAACTGTCATCTCATTTATGGAATGTTGTTGGCAATTCGACAATTGCCCATTGAGGCTTATTGTTCCTCTATATTCACAGCAGAGAAATTCACCTCTTGATAGCAGTCTCACATTATTAGATTGTTCATATTTATAAATTATAGAATATAATTCACCTGTCTGACAGTCATTTTGTCTTATGATGAGGATGATCATGATCATGATAATGATGATGATGTTGGGGCTAAAATGATTATGATTTAAAACCATTGTGTTTTTTTCTTAGCTTTTATTCTCTATAAATTGTTTTTATAGTTTAAATCAATAATCACAACCTTTTTTTTTTAATTTACAAAGTTTATGGCTATGATGAAGAAGGAGATACACCACATTGTTTCAATGTACTTAAATAAGTTAATAAATATTACACAATTTTTGTGATTATCAATATACAATTAATATGATATGATATAATATGGAATAATAAATTCCTCCATTTTGAATTGCAGAAAGTCAGGACTCTACAGGTATGACTTTTTATTTTTGCTTAGTTATAATGTAGCACAACTTCTCTTTTTAGAACTCTTTCATATCAAACACCAACTTGATTTTTTTGGTGACTTTCCTTATATGGGGGAGGAAGAAACTTTCTCTACCTTCAAGGTTCCTTTGGCTGACCTAATAATCAAATATACATGAGAGAAATTAGCAAGAGAAAGCAACCAAATTTAATTATATACATATGTAAGGAACCACATATACAGGAAAGGGTCAGAGACCACACATACATGAGAAATTCAAAGGGAAAATGTGGTTTATACGACATTCTGAGCTAAGGATGAGATAAGGCACCTTGGGGTTTCAGAAGGTCATTGCAGGGAGAGCACATATTCAACTAGTTTCTTGGCTATATAGATAGGTCAAAAAAGTTTACCTCTGACAATCTCCTACTATGGGTAAGGACCCTAATTTAAATTCTTCTAAGTAGTTCAGGAGTTGGGGC
The DNA here is from genome assembly GCF_000325575.1 of Pteropus alecto. NCBI lineage: Eukaryota > Metazoa > Chordata > Mammalia > Chiroptera > Pteropodidae > Pteropus > Pteropus alecto. The sequence continues at coordinate 29,718,746 of NW_006442484.1, forward strand.
AGAAGTTTCTCTTGAGCCCACAAGGTCTTGTTTGCCTTTAGCTCAAAACCATTCACATACCACAAAAGCACATATTGGGGTGACTCGTTCTGAACCCCTACACTTGAAATCCCTCAGAATCTGCTGAATTTCAAAATTCAGTTGTTGACTCAATCTTAAATATCTGCAACCAAAACCACCGAAACCACCAGAATTGCTTCTTCCATCTCTGAACTTTCTCTTTCTGCCTTTCTCTCCGACCAATGTGGCTGCAATAGATTTATCTTTCCATTGTGTCATAATTCCTGTTTCCCAGTTGTTGCTGATGGTGAGCTCATCATTTGGTTTCACACATCTCTGCAGCAGAAAGCAGAGTGCCAACACAAACCATTACCCTGGTGGCATGTGTCAGTGGCACTCTTAGGAAAAGCCTCCCTGCAGTTGTTGACTACAGAATAAGGCTAATGAGACATTTCCAAGGATTTTTCTTAGAGAAAGTAATTACCTAGTTATGGGGCTTGAACAACAGCAACACAATTTTGATCATGACAATCTATTGATTTTGGGGTTACTACTATGCAGATACCCAGTAAGATTGACAAAACGTTATCTGATGAATTTGTTTTTGTGCAACCCCTGGATCATAGGTCAAAAGAACTGTTGAAGCAAAATTTGGGAGGAAATACTCATTATATATTTATACTTGACATTATATTCCAAAAAATGACAAAGCATTATTTTCACCTTACTAACCTTGCTGAACACTGACTTGTTTTATTTGCCTTTGGTTTTAACATATTTAAGAAAATTGTCATTACTTGTGTAATACAACAAAAGGAAATCTATAAAGGACATAAGACTCTTCTGAATATTTCAAAATATTGGTGATGGCATACCTTTTCTGAAGATTGTAATTGTATAAAGATAAGTCTAATTCACAGCATTTAATTTATTTTCATTCATTGCTAATACAATTTTTGGTTATTTTTCTAATCAAAATGTATATACTTCTTTGTACAAAAAGATCCAGTTTGCTTCAGATTAAAGCATAGAAGCTTAATCTACTAGAACTTTTGTGGTCGAATCCTACTATTTGGTATACATTGGCTTTCTTGCTAGCTGCTTTCCCAGGGTCAAGTGAACCTTAACTCATAGAATAGAGATTACTTTTATCTGTTGTCATGTATTCTTTGAAAATCTACAGCTGAACTAAATTAAAATATAGCATGCAACATAGATTGATGGTGATGGTCGTGGTGGTATATGTGTCTGCAAAGAGAAAGAAGTGAATGTGTGTATCAATTTGTGGTTATCCATGGTGAAATTCTGTTTTATATGAATTGGCAGCATTTATATTTTAACTTAATTGACACTTCCTAATCAGTTTAATTACCTGTTTGTTGACTTCTTGTTTTAATTAGGAGGCCTTAAATTGCAAATAACAGAAAGCTCTGATTTAAGTGGTTTAAAAAATGAAAGGAAATTTTTTGGTTGTATGTATTGGTGGAAGGAGAAGGACAGAGCTCAGGCATTTCATTCAGAGGTTTATAATATCATGAAAAATCTAGCTCTGTGTCTCTAAGCTCTGTCCATCTTCATATATTGGTTTTTCCTCATGACTTTATTAAAATGATTGTAACAAATGTAGACCTCACATCACTATATATGAAATTATCCCAAGGCTGACTGTTATTGGGCCAGTTTAGAATGAATATTCATGTCTGAACCCCATGACTGTGATGAAGGGAATGGGATTGTTCTGAGTCAAGGTCACATTCCTACACCTGAACTTGGAGGATACCCAGGTCACGTTACCTATATCTGAAGCTAGGAAGGGAGCCAATTTTCCTGGAAGCACTGGGATCTCTAAATAAAAACTGGGGACAACTGGAAAAAGATAGGATGAAAAAAAAATATGCATACTGAAAATATAATCAATAAATAGTTATTTTTTTAAAAAAAATCTGCGTTGCCTGCTGCAAAAAAAATATTGTGGTACTCAAACTCTCATATCTCATTCTATAAAGACTGACATTATTCTAAAAGACATTTTAGCTATTCCTTGTGGTATCAGAGAGGGGGT
>NW_006442484.1:29720842-29728964 GCF_000325575.1 Pteropus alecto
AAAATCTGGAATTTCCCAGCTCTCCTGAGTCAGGTCTTCACAGTATGGCTTCATTAATCTCTTTGAAGTAATTTCTCAGAACATCAGACACACATTTAAATGTTAGTACAAAAATACTTTTCAAAGCCAAATATGAATGCTTTTTATATCATGTATCATTTTGGATTAACTATATCTCTTTGATAAGGTGTAACTATTCCTCCAGATTTTATCCAATAGTGGCTTTAGAGAGGCCCAGGAGAGATATTTAAAATATTTAACAACTGCTTTGTCATGGGCTTCTGACAATCACAGTGCCTTCAGCCCAGGAAATGTTTTGCCGGCTCATGTCTCTCACCTGTGAGTCTTAGTTTAATGACAGCCTGGTTAGGTCCTTCCACAGGGATCCTATAAGTAGTTTTAGTGAGCTCTGAAGATCAAAGAAAGATTTATTATTTTAAAATGCAACTCTAGTGGTAAAAATGGATGTCAAATGGCTTGATGTTTGTGAGCATCAGGTTTCTTTGGTCTCATTCACTTTTTTTCTTTCACTATTGGTCTGAACTTTTCAATTACAATAAGTAAGTATAAGCTGCTATCTTTTAAATAGTTATCAAACATACTTAAGCTTTTTGACCTAGAAAACAGATAAATAAACCTAGTTATAAATTATTTCTCCTATAGTTATAATTTTTTTTGTTCTGTCTTGTTTTTCATCTGTTTCTGATATGTCAATAAGCTGTCATATCTTAGACTGCCATCCACCAATTGTTTGTCTGCCTTTAGAACTCTGCCAACTTTGGAGAGAAATGATTACAGGGCCTACACCTGAGATCTGCCAACCCATAAGAGAATGATCATTTTATTGGGAAACTTGGTTTTGTTTAGAGAGGCACTGTTGAAAATTTCTGGAAAATTTTGGTGACTACTGTTCTCTGGTCACCCACAGTTTCCTGAAGTCATTGTCAACACCACGTGAAGTACAACCTGGAGTCAAGAAAAACAGTCCCCTAGAGAAGTCAAATGTTTAGACATATTTTTCTAACACCAAGAATAAATCAATTGGTATATGTGAATCTATTAGTATCTTAAATAAAAATCAAAGAAACTTTTATTGAAACACTTAAAGCTGGATTATTGTTGACTTTAAACGCTAATAGAGACACTTAGTAATTGTGATCCCACTTAAGTTCTGAGCAAAACAGAAAATTTTACAAAATGCTTTGAAGGATCATTTAGGAACTTTATTGATATCTTTATTTCTCTTCCTCAGAACAGGCAATGTGATCTCTTAAGCATAGTTAAAAAAAGCACATCTTGACCAGCTGTTAAATAAATTAAAAATATTTCTACTGTAATATTTCATACTTTCTCATCCTGTAATAATTCATAGTCCTAGGAACCAATGTGTTACCAGAGAAGAGAGTGTATAGAATTTGTCAGAGTGATGCTTACTCCCAAATTTATGTCTGTATTCTAGACATCTATACTCAAACTTTTGCATTTCAAACTCAAATGCCAAAGATAGAATTCAGAACTTGATCCCCTTGCATTGTTTGCTATGTAGTAAATGCCAGCATCGTGTTGCCATCATTTATTTATTGCTTGTAGAAATCTAAGAGTCACTCTGACTCTCTCACTCTTTCTAAAGTTCACACCCAGACAACTAATTGATAATGTCCTGTCAAGGTCATCTCTTAACATACCTTGAATCCATCAAATTTTCATTCTTCACTGCTACTTCCCTCACTCCAGTTATTTAATCTTCTATATCTGTACTTGTCCCTATTCACTCCATTCATTCTCTCCTAGCTGCCAAAATGAGCATCTAAAAGAACTCGAGCCTGATAGGGACAGTCTTTTATTTAAGAGATTTTAGTGGCTTCCCATGACTCCTAGAATTAAAAACAAAACAAAACAAACAAACAAACCACTGGTCTCGGCATGGCATATAAGGTCCTGGATCACTGGTTCTCAATACTGACTTCAAATTATAATAAATAACTGGTATTTTTTTTTCAGGTACCTCAACAGAGACTACCTTCACTTTTTCAATTTTATTTCTGATGTTTCAGGGACAGAGTTTGGTTGCTTTAACCAAACATACAGGGTGGAGTGAATAGGTAGAGTAGTAAATGGAATAGGGATTCCCAGAAAATTATACAGTGCTAGCAAACCCACCAGTAGGAAATCTATAACCCAGCTTAAATAAGGTTGGGACTAGAGTGATTGTATAATTACTGTCATGGTTTCTCCTGTATATTAGTCAGGGTTCTTCTAAGAAACAGAAGCAATAGAGTATTCATTCATTCATTCATTTATTCATTCTTTTACTTTAAGGGATTGGCTCTATGATTGTGGAGGCTTGACAAGTCCAAAATCTGATGGAGGATGCTGGCAGGTTAGATACTTAGGACAGTTATAGTTTGAATCCAAAAACAGTATTCTGGTAAGGCAAGAAACCATATTTTTCAGGTGAAGTCTGAAAGCAATCTGCTGGAGAATTTCTTCTTGCTATAATGGGAGGGGAGAATTAAATCTTTTGTTATAGTCAAGCTTTGAACTGAGCTTGGCTATAATAAGGCCAACCCACAGTGTAGTGGGTCATCAGCTTTACACAAAGTCTATCGAATAGATGCAAACCTCATTTAAAAATATCTTCCCAGGAACATTCAGAATAATGTTGGACCAAATATCTTGGCACCACTGGCCCATCCAAGTTGACACACAAATTAGCCATCACACCTTGTTTATTCATTTTCCTTTGTGTAGCCTTTTAATAGACTGTTATAATTGAAGGCAGGGTATGTAAAGTGTTATCTATGAATTTCTGGACCATTTGCATAATAATTCAAGGAAAACTTCTTAAAGACTCCTGGGTCCCCATAGAGATTAATAGAATCAGAACTTGCCTCTTAATAAATACAGCAAATCATTTTTCTACCTAGAAATATTTGAAGATAATTAAATTGCTTTTTTTTTCTGAAATAATCCAATCCTATGGTAGTTATTATTATTTCCTTTGATTGTTTGCTTTACTAATACACAGAAATGATCAATATGCCTGTCTTCTAATCTCAGCATTGCCCTGAGTTCTCAAGGACTTGAGACAGCAGTTTCATGAAAGATATGACTACAGTCCAGAAAGAAATTGCACGATCTTTTATTTATTATTTTTATTTTAGTAGTGTGGAATAGAATATTATCCATGATATTTGCTTGAAATGGCATTGAAAAAGTAACCTTGCTCTAAGTTGTTCTTATTTGCCTTATGGAATATTCTGAATTTAATTATAAGAAAGATGTACTTTGAGTCATAGTATGTATTCGGAAGAATAAAGATATGCATGAGAGGAAGCTGTCTTTTTGTCCTATTATAGTGAATTAGTAAATGTGTATATAAAAGCATTTCCAAAATAATTTCCTTAGGGCACTACTCATTTCAAAAATTAGTTCAGTAGTCAAAGAGTTCGGTGAATGTTTTCTTCTACGTTGCTTTTCATAAGACTCATGATACACAATAAAGGATATTAAAGATTCTGAGAAGTACTCCAGTTAAGAAAATTGTTTCATTTGTTTTTCTAGAATGTCCCAAAGTGAGTTATCTACAAAATCATACTTTTTATATAAGATTATTTAACATAATTCTAGAACCTATTTTGGAAGATGCTAATTTAGCAGTTTCTGTTTTTAATTATTCATTCAATAACAACCATTTTTGAGATCTTACTCTGTTCTAGGCAATATGTTACACTCTGGGACATATAAATATGAATAATTCTGAGAAGACATAGTTTGGAATTTCCAGACATACAAATGAATAAATTGCAAAACTATGATCTACATCTTAAATAGAGGCCCAAACAGTGTGGTACAAAGGATTTAAAAGAATCATTTGTTCTAACCTCAAGTTTACCTAAAAGATATATTCTAGGTAAACTTGAAGATAAATATATCTTTTAGGTAAACTTGAGGTTAGAACAAATGATTAATATATCTTCTAGGTAAACTTGAGGTTAGAACAAATGATTCTTTTAAAATAACATAATCCTGCTGTGAGAAGTGGGAACAAGAAGAGGTTTTAAAGCAAGATAGGGACATGATCAATTAAAAATGCTTTCAGGAAGATCAGTTGGCAGGAATATGGTGGAGGGATTATGGTGAGGAGAGCCTAGTGAGAGAAAGAACAGATGGGAAGTTATTGCAATATTTCAGATGACTGATCCTGAGTTTCTGAACTAAGGCAATTGCAGTGAAATTGGAGAAGACAGCCCAGATTCGAAAGGCATTCTCTAAGCAAGAACTGTTAAGAGAAGCCGACATATTGAATATGAGGAGAGGATAAAGAAGGGGGAGTCAGAGATTACTCTAAGATTTCTCCCTTAGGACATAGCATGGGTGGTAATTCCAATATTACCTCAGGGCAGAGAGAAACACTGATGTGTCCTGGGAAAAGGGTATTGATTTAAGATTTGAGCCTATTATACCTATATCTCAACAAAATGGACATATCTTCTTAGAGGCAGAAATATTGGTATGGAAATCAAAAGTGATCAGTGTTGATAAAATAGATGTGTAAATCATCATTTATAGATAATGTGGACAAGACATTCAGAGAGCACAAAGAATAAGGAAAAAAACAGAAACATGACAAGGATTTGGTTAAAACGAACTAATGAATTAGAGCTCTTGGAGAAGATCAAAAGAATGCAATTCAAAAACATTCGAGGAGAACAAAGTGAGGGTTGTATTTTAGATGATAAGGAAGACATCGCAAGAAATGCATCAACGTGTCTTTCAGTAGTGCAGAGTTGGAACTTCCCTTATCATTTTCTTTTCCTTTGCAGTCTCCTCCATTGCCATTGTGCTTAGAAGCTCTTTAGGAATGTTAAATATGCATCAATATCACCTTCTATTTAATAGTTTTATTTCCTATAGTTAAATCTTCATTCCATTGGCATTTATTTTGGGGTAAAATATTATACATAGGTTTAAGTTAATGCCCTTCTTCCATTTAAAGTTGTATTTTTCTGTCTCAGATATGTACCACATCAAAATGGTTCTGTCTCAACTCTTTTGTCTCATAGTTTCACTTGCTTCAGCCTCAGTGATTATTGCCAGGACTAACTGAGAGGGTAGACTGTGATCAGTTTCACCACATAGGCCTCGTGTCTTCTGCCCTAAAGCTTCCTTATTGATGTAGAAGAATGAAAGGCCACAGTTACTGTTTGGCGCCAAAATATATGTAACAAAGAGGGGTGTGTGTGTGTGTGTGTGTGTGTGTGTGTGTGTGTGTGTATTGGGGGAACTGGCCTCCTTGGGGCATGTCCTTAACCCACAAAAAAACAGATGAGTGGAGAAAGAGCAGCTAAAGGTCCATTTTTCTTCCTTTTGGCCCCACATGGTGGTCATGAGAAGCAATTGTCTATACTGCTTCTTAGAAATGGTCTTCCAAGGTGAAGTAGTAAACTTCATTCTTACACCCTGCATTGGCTTTCCCTCTTCTTTGCCTTAGTTTTCTTTACTCTTGCTGTCTCGGTTTATACCTCCTTAATTAAGGGGTATCTCATAAGCTGTTGCCTCAAGATCTTTACATGAATCCAAAACAAGATATTACTTAAAAATATCAACAATAGCATTTATTAAGAACCTATTCTTGTCTCACTGGTTTGGAGTTCTCTTATGACATAATAGGTTATTAGTTGGGTTGTTGGGTATATAATGTTTATAATGTTTTGTTAATTTCTCTATTTAGTTATTATAGTTATATAACACATTTTAATATGAGATATATGAATTCTTTGTACATTATTTATTTTCAAAATATTCTTACTTCTTTCTGTTAATACATAATGTTATCATTGTATAATGTGATCACTATGTGATGTGATCCATGTGCAATATTATCAGAGTTACAGCTATATTCCATTCACCACTGACCTTAAAAGTCATGAACTAGGCAATAGTTACCAACTTCTTACATTTCTAAAATGAAGCGCCAGATTTCTTTTAGACATGCTCAGTGATCATGAAATTGGTTCAGCCAACATTCCATTAGCCATTTCCAACTGGATATAAGAAAACAAAGACATACTTGAGTTTTAAAAGGCTGTAGTGATAATTGCTTTGTAAAAAGTTAACAGATTACTGTGTGTTCTCCTCACAACTGCCCATGAGGGAATGAGAAAGAAAAAGCCAAATGGAAGGCATTTCAAGAGAATGCTTTAGAAATCTTGACATGAATTCCCTGGAGCTTGAGAGACACTGGAACAAGAACCTAAATCATACCCAGAAAGTGTAAAGAAGAGTTATTTGGGGTAGAGCAGCAACCCAGCTAGATAAGAGGGCTTTTGGAGCAAGCTACAGTTGGTAGGGCAAAGTATCTGTGGGGAGCTGACTGTGGGCCATTTTGGAGGGACCTCAGGGGTGCTCTTGCTAGGAAATCAAGAGGCAGGAGATGTATGCCCAAGGACGGAAGCGAAGGGAGGAATCATAGGCAGCCAGCATGGTCCATTGAGCAATCAGAGGGCACCAGCAGGGGAACTCTGAAGTTTATCAAAAAGAACACTCAAAACATCTTTAAAATGGACAATCTTCAATCAAAGAGGCTAATACCCTTGAAGCTGAAGTCCTTTTAATTCTTTGTCACTTCACGAATGTGAGACAGTGAGACTTAGGCTATGGTAGATTCCAGCAATAAAGCACATTGAAGTTGCTTAGAAGGACAAGGTGGCTAAAGGCAAGGCACTACCTGAATCAGCAGATGTTTGTATCTGGAGTACACCTGGAGAACTGTTTTCTCTACAAAAAGTTCCAATTCTGGTGACTAAGATTTTCTTATCATTTGGCTACCTCTGTAGGAAGATAAATCTAATACCAGCACAAGCAGTGGATTAGGGCAGAAGCCAGCTGTCTGCCCCCTCATGAACCCAGAATACATGGTTTCTATCACCTTATTTCTCACCCACATAGGGCCACAACCTTTACCAAACTAAGGTTATAGTTTCCTACTGTGTCTAAGAAAGGCAACTTCCAGTGAGTCTAAGATGGATTACTCTTCTAAACAATGCTGTTCTCAGTGATTCCATAATAACTTCTCATCTTTATGCTGTGACATAGCACCAGATTTTCATACCAAAAAAAAAAGTGGGAAGCCCACATACTCAATCTCTTATAAGGCAATCAGGCTCAAAAGGTGAGCTCCAGAGGGCCATGGATCTCTACATAGCACAATGCAGAATGACTTGAATATTTCAGGAAGGGCAAAGACAGAGTGTGTAAATGAGTAGAGAAGGAATTTGACCAATTATTTACTTAAAACTTGAAAGAGTAAAGATTATACCATCCTATTCTATGTGATTGACCTCTTTTTCATTGCCACTTGATCCCAGCATTTTCTCTTTCAATTAATGCAGCTTCTACTATCCAACTAATTTTTTGAAAAAACTTCTGACAGTCACTCTCTAGTTTTGGTCAAGTAACTTAGATTTGTCTTTTCTTTTTCCAGCTCTGCCTCCTCTCAGGAAATGAAAGTTACCACAAAGAAAAGAAACCTCTGTATGTTGCCATATCGGGGCATTTCACTCTCTAGCTATGATATCCCCCACCCCTATTCTGAAACTGGGATCAAGTCTACTTTATCCCACAGCAGCTAAGCTAGGCATTTTTTGAATGCTCCAGTGCTCAGAAATCCAGTTTTTCAAGAAAACTCTCTCCTGTAGTGTTAATACTTTTCCACAAGATACTAAAGCATGTTGCTTATACCCAACATTGTTTTTCCACAGAATTCTTAATGACACAGTCTGTTCTTATTTTTTTTAATTTAGAATCATATAAACTCTTTCACTTACCTGTACAGTTATGAGATTCATGCATTATATTAGACCATTAGTGCCTGGATAAGAGACATTTTGTGTGACAGGTAACCTATGGCAGAATTGCTCATCTCTCCTGACTATGGCTTTGTTACTATTATCTTGACCTCATTTCCTCTTCCTTTTGAAGGAATGAGTTGTCTTTTACGAGGCTTTTGTGTCCTTCAAAGAATATGTTTTTATCAAGTTGACGTCATTATTCATCCAAATGTGAGAGAATCCCAGAAGTGGACACAATTTGGGATGAAGAGGGCATCTCTCCCTTTCCC
>NW_006442484.1:29728981-29747790 GCF_000325575.1 Pteropus alecto
TATTGAATTCCAGAAAGTCATGGAGGATGGATTAGGCTCTTTCCAACTTTCCTGGGGACCACCATGAGAGAGGAGAAAGGTCTGAGTTGGTGGGTTTCTGTGTTCCAGTCCATCTTCAATAGGGATAGCTCTGCTTTTATCTGTTTTATTTTTCCTCTCTCACGTGCTTCATTTTTAAGAATGTGTTTCAAGAATTTTATTTTCCCTTACCTCCAGTCACAGTTCTATAAGGTACTTAGGGTAATGAGTATTAGCATTGGTAACTATGAATAATAACCCTGGTATAGATGCTGTGAATTCTAACTTCTTGCAAATAGAAGATAAAATACATGCAATTCTGGAAAACATAATTTCAATACAAAATTTTTTACTTTCTACATTCTCATCATAACAATTGCATGAAACTAAGTTCTTACTTATAAGTGTTCTTGCTTTCGAAAAATGAAATTCTCTTGCTCTAGAATGTGTATAAAAAGATGTTTCACAGAAGATTGTACATATATTTATCACTGCTACAATTCTTTGCTTTTATTTGAATTATATCCTGGAGTTACAGCTTTTCATACTATTTGAAAGGCATGGAGAATTGAAGTATCACTGATACTTTTTACAGTACAGCTATTTGCCTTTAAATACCACCAATTTAAATGTGCATTATTATTTTAGGTGGGTCTAGTTTCTAAAGTCATTATTTGAACTACTCCACTAGTGTTTCTAGATTATTCGCAGTTATTTAAATAGCCTGAATTTCAAAATGCTCTTTTTTCACTTGTGTCATTTTGTTACCCACATAGAGCACAATGGTGAAAATGATGATTTAGTGCAGCCCCTGGTCTCTTTGACTTAGTGAGTAAAATGTTTTTATAATAAATGAAACTAAAAACAAAAATTAAAATTTATAAACTAAGGGTCATCTTAGTGCCTCAGAGAACTGTTATGACTTGATTTGAACCTGATGGCTTTATCCAATTCAAAGCCCACTAGCAGACTTCTGTTTTGGGGAGTTATTTTTTTCTACATCTCTACCTTTCAGTACCTACAAGTACTGTACGGTTTTACCTTATATCAAGGTGAGTGTGAATTCCAGGTACCTCAATGGCTTCAAAAACAATCATCAAACTGATGAACTTTGGAAATTTTGAAGACTCTCATGGAAAGGAACCAAAGTGACAGGTCTCCCCTCTCAGTGTTGATGCTGCTCTCAACATTTTTTCTCTTCTTGTCCTTCTTGTAGCAGTAACAAGCAATTTTCAAGGTCTCACCTTGAAATAGTCTCATTCACTTCCAGATGTCCCAGAGCAGGCCCAAACATTTGCTCTTCATGAAAAGTACAAATTGGTAGTTATGAAATAGTCATGGGGATGTGGAGCACAGCCTAGAAAATGTAGTTAATAACATGGTAATAACCATGTATAGTGTCAGATGAATACTAGACTAATCGTGGGGATCACTTTGTAAATTATATAAATGTCTAACCAGTGTGCAGTACACCTGAAACTAATATAAAATAATATTGAATGTCAACTGTATTGTAATTTAAAAATTAAAAAAAAGAGGGAGGGGGAGGTGAAAGGGAATAAGAGGTTCAAATTCCCAGGTATAAAACAAGTAAGTCATGGGATGTAGTATACAGTATATGGAATATAGTCAATAATATTGTGATAGCATTGTATGATGTCAGATGGTTGTCAGAGTTGTCATGGTGATCACTTCTTTAGGTATATAAATGTTGAATAACCAATATAATATTGTGTGTTAGCTATATTTTAATAAAAATCTTTTTAAAAAAAGGTTTTTGGTAAATATATCATTCGCCATTTTATTACAGGAAAAGCTTAAGAAAGATTTTGCTCTGTTTCACTTCTAGTAGTAGTAGTTTTGTTGTTGTTGAGAATGGGTAGGGGTTACATTTTTGTTGGACAGCTAAGAAACCAATTACTTCTTATGTAAAAGGCAAGCTCTTCTAGGATATGTATGAATATGGACTAAGGGATGAGTGGAGGTTGGAATGGGATAGTAAGTGGATTTTTCCTCTCATTCATAAATAAATACCATAAATAAGAGTGAGTGATTGTAAGTACCTTTTAGACCACAAGCAGCAGAGCCAGTGTAGGGTTACTTCAGATACAGCCAACGTGGAAGAGCAGGGAAATGAGAGAGTGTTGAAAGTAAAAACAAGCACATTCTTATTTCCATTGAGCTGAAAAAAAAAACAGTGTTTGTAACTTATGAACCTACAGTGTTATAAAGAAGGGTGGAAACATAAGAAATCTTTTGAATTTAGTTATTACTTTAATTTCAGTATATTTATGTGGCTATAATATCATTTGTAGGCTAATAGCAAATTAGAAATTCTCCATGAGGATTTTATCTTCATTTAAAGATTATTTTTTAATTTTTTTCGCTAACCTTGAAAATATTTTGTGCCAGATATTAGGCTCTATGCTTTATGTAGATTTTTCTCATTTAATCTGCACATCAACCTACCTCACAGAAGTAGTTGTTATTTCTATCTCATTTTAATAATGAGAAAAGCTAAGCACAGAGAGGTTAGTAACTTGTCAAGATCACTCAGACAGAGTGTTCAAAGCAAGGATTCACACTTCAACAAGCCTGGGAGAAGCATCAGAGGTCTGAGTGAAGATCCTAAAAGTAATAATGATTAAGGTAACTTTGAATTGTGTTTTGAACATGAAATTAATAGATTAATAGAATGGAATGTTAGTGGTATATTATGCCTAATAAAACAATACATTTTAGCTAGTCTTTCACATTTCAAATGTATAATAACAGATTCATAATTACCTTACAAATTTTACTAATTGACTTGATAAATATTATCAAGTAAATCGCTTAGTCAATATTTCTTTTTTTAGGAAAATCATAGTAATATTTACTATGTTGGGCATTGGTAACATATCTAATTTAATGACATAATTTAAATGAATTCTGATGACTACATCGTCCTTCATCCATGTTATCTCTAACAATTGGTATGCAACCTTTTATAGTCATAAAGGCAGCTTTGTCATTCATTGGTGTTGTAAAGAAGCATAAATAATCACTAGGTGACATTTTGACACAAGGGTTTATTTAGTGATGTTTGCATTTTGACATTCACAGATTATGTGAGGACATTTCATCAGCAGCAACTCCAGCTTCATAGAATGCAAAAAAGAATATGCACTCTACTGATAACTAGAACTGGGCCTTGATGTGCCCCTTCTACCTGTCTTCTTTTCCCTCCACTAATTATCACACTCTTATTCTTGATTTACTGAAAAGAACTCATTGAAAGAACTTTCTATTTATGTAGAAAGTTAATTCATTATTTGGTCATGTCACAATTTGTTTTTATTTCTTTTCTCTTCCTTTTATTTTTCATCTTAATGCAAAACAAGAACAATACAGAAATGTAAATGTTAAACAGTAGAAATCTCTATATTATATGCTTAATAGAGTGTTAACATCCATCTACTCTCTCTAATAGGGAAATTCTCTTGTTTTTTAAAAATCTGTCAATCATCTAAGCTCTGTTTGGAAAATAGACTTTCCAATTAGTAGACAGAGGTGAAAGAAGAAAGTGTGCTTTAGAGAATCATTACATTTAATTATTACGTCAATACCAAGATGTTTCTAGAGCCACAATATTATCGAATGGATCATAATAAATATGTAGAAGCTCTCCAGGAATAAATTGGATACAATTTTTACTTTCAGATCACTTTTGAACAATAATTGCTACTTACTCAAATGGAAATTTGAATTGCCTAAGCACCTACTTTGTAAATTGGAGGAGGGAACTGCCTAACGAGGAAGTGGAGGGTTTTAATACATTCCCATTCTGCCCCTGAACTAATCCCCAGGACCTCTTCCATTAACTCATGAGGAATTGAAGATGAGCTATGGACTACTGGATAATCACTAAAGTGGGTGAATTTATGCTGTCATCTTACTGGGTGAATTCAAAGAGTTATCTTTCCTGAAATGCAAAGCTAAATGAAAATTATTTAGAGTTTTCCTTGAATAAAAACTGAGAAGAATTCATAAGTAAGTGTGTAAAAATGACATCCTAGTTTCTAATGATAACTGCCTTTGTTTCTGTAATTCTTCTTCACCTTTCCCTCTCCAAATAACCATATTAGATAAAGCAAATGGCTGATCCCAACGTGGCTCGCTGTCATTTTGGCCACATAGTTTCACAAGTGATGTGCTCTTCCACTAGTTCATTGATAGTCTTGGTGAGAATCTTAATATTTGTGTTTCTCTTCATTTCTTCCTTGCTCCCTTTCTTCCCTTTCTTCCTCTCTTTTCCTTTTTTAATTCACGAAAGTACAATAAATAGTAGTGAAGAGAGATTATAAAGGCAGAAATTTTACATTCACATCCACTTTCACAGAAAGCAGTAGAAACATTATTAATAAAAAACTTAAAACATTTATAGGTTTTATAATTCAGTGGTCCCAGATTCCTCTGTTCATGTTCGTTATTTATGACTGTTGATGCTAAGAATGGATTAAACTATAGTCAATCAACAACGTGTCCTGCTTTGCCCTGGTGCTTTTCCACTGAGAAGAAGATCCTCCTGTCACCTTAAGTATGTGTACACCCATATTAGACTCTGGTGATTTGTGAGAGTGCGAATCACCAGGATTTACTAATCCCAGCTAGCTCTCTTTGATGCCAATGGATGAGGGCTCTCAGGAGTGGGGAAGAAAGATTGACAGTACTTCTGTGTGAGACTTTTACCAGGGAAGCTCTTCTACTGATGAACATGCAGTTCCCACACATCTATGTTTCTCAATTCTAGCTGTGCTGTCAGAGTCACCAAAGGAGCTTTTGAAAAACAGTAATGTTTGGCTTCTATATCCAGAAAATCTGATAAAATTATCTGGGGTATAGTCCCGAGGTGATTCTAATGCACAGTTAGGTACTATAAACAGGGCAATTCAATTTCTGAAAATTCTATTCGTATTCTCCTTTTTTTTCTCACCTGGGTTACTTGCCAAGAGACATTGTTTGAGTTCTGTTCTCCATCCCTTTGTGATTTAGGGTCTTTGATGCTTTACCAGCTTCTTCTTTATTCTCCTCCCCAGTCTTATGGCCCAACAGCTCCGTTACCTACTCTCATTTCTCCTCCTTCATGCAGTCTTAATGCAGCCTCAGTATTGGAAGATGCTAAAAGAAATTAAATATATAAATTTCTACCTTCTAGCAGACTATAATAAAAGGCAAGATCAACATAGGCATGAGATATTACTATCCACCTCCAAAAACAAACAAACAAACAAAAACAAAATAATGTGATGGTACCAGCACAAAACTGAAGACATTAAGCAAACATTTATAATCAGTTGGTTAGACTGTATATTTATAACAAAACTTCTGGAGAGACACTGATAAAATCCACTTCCACTCCATGGCTGTCTACCCTGACAGCCATGGAGGTGTGCCATTTGGTCTCTTTTTAAGAAGAGCTTGCCTTTTGAAAAAAAAATCAACTGATGGCCTCAAACAACAGTACCATTCTCAATGTGATGATGCAGCATTCGGCTGCAGTCATGTTCTTCCAAGAATGACTGCCTGTCAATGACAGCTCAGCAGGCCACCTAGGACTGAGCCGTCTTTGCCCAATGAAGTAATATTCTAATGGGCAACTTTTGCTTTGGAGCTTCCCACTGAGTTGGCTAAGACTATCAAATTTGCATCATAGTCGAGTGTTTCCCTACTGAATTCTGCCTTTTCCCACTTTCCTTTCCTTTAGTTGGTGTCAGATCAGCATCACAGTCTAAAGTTCTTTCTGCCTTATCCTATTCTTTCTCCTATTATCTTTAATACACATAACCCCCTAACAAACCTTTTTCCCCCTTAGCTTTGTCTCAGTATCTGCTTCCCAGATAAACTGTACTGACACAATCTGCCAATCTCTTAAAACATTTTTTTAATTATAAAAGTTGCATTATTATATTCCAATCTTTTGTATATACAATAACACAGAAAATTAGAGTGAAGAATTTATGCTACCACTTCCAAAAATGCTACTGTTTGTATTTTTTCTTTTAGTATTTTATTACATTTGTAAAGTTCTATGAGTACAAATTATATTTTATTTTGCTCCAATTATGTAAAAATCTTACCTCTTAGAAAACTTCTCATTAAAAATCTATCTTCGGAGTTCCAAAATAAAGTCTTTTGGACAGAAGTAACTTAATGCTTAACAAAATATAAGTGATTCAATTTGAAAAGTACGGAAAACTTAAATTAACTGGAGGACTATTTCTTAGAGAGATTTGTTCCTCCGAATGTTAATGAAGTAATTTCTTCCTTTAGGTGTTTACCACATTGTATTATTATTGTTGTTGTTGTTGTTGTTGTTGCTGTTAACATATTTTGTTGGCATGATGTTGTCATCATTTTTGACCTACACAACCCTTGACATACTGTTAGGCACATGCTTTGTGCACATTAAGTATCTGTTGTATTGAAGTAAACAGCATTCATGTCCATATTTTGATATCTTGTGTTTCATTCATCTTCTCAGGGGAGAGATCCTCAGAAGTATAACTTCAACTGACATGGATAAGAATAAGAAATTGTGATTTTTCCTTGATGCCCTGCCAACAAACGCTCCGGTCTGATAAAACAATTAATTCTTTGTTAACACATGTTGAATTCCGGAATACTTTTTAAAAGCCCTATCCTTTCATAAACCAGAGTACTCCCATGCACAGCGTTGGAGTAAAGAAAGGGTTTAAGTCAGGAATACCTTGCTAAATAAATGGCTTCCAAGTGACAATGGCATTTTGCTTTTCTTTGAATCCTCAGGCAGGGGCCAGGGTTTGGAGCGAGGATGAAGGGCTGGATGAGTCATCTGCCATGGTATGGCAATGGTTCTGTTCTCAAGTTTGCGCAATCAAATCTCAAGCCGATTTCTCCTTTTCATTTTTTTCTTCTTTTTTTAGCAAGAGAGAAAATAAATTCAGTATTCTTTTTTTAGGAGGGTTAAAAAAAAAACAAAACACAAAAAAGCACCATTCTATTGCCCCAAATTGCATATAGAATTTCAAAGAGTGACCTCTTCCCAGTTATAGCAGAACTTATGGTGACAACAGGAATGTGTCAGCCTTTGAAGCATAAAAGCTTTAGATCCCCAGGCTTGCCCATCTCTTCACTGTACAATTGTATTTTGGAGAATGGTAGGATTAGGGGTTAAGGAGTATTAAATATAATACTATTTTCACTTGAGAGTAATTAATATTTCTGGCCATGCTGTCTATCATGTGGCAGGAGTCACAGCGACAACAAGTGAATGACGAGAAGACGAACTCCAGGTACACTGAGATGTTCAAAGCCTTGCTTTTTTCACAGTGGGCCGATTAAATCATTTTTAGAATTTGGACTTCTCAGGGGCAGAGGTTGTTTCTTCTTTTACATTAAATATACTCTTCTTCATACTGTTCAGTTACATAATGGGGTGAGTGTATGTGCAAAGTCATGCCTTTTTAGTATTAAAATACAGAATCATATCCTTTATTTTCAAAGTTACAGTTTTTCATGATATTACTAATTTTGGACATAGCAAATAAGACGTTGCCAAGAGTACTTTCTGGGCAGAATAAATATGTAGCTTGTTCTTAACTGAGTTTGTTGTTAAATATAGCTTTGATTTCCTCCCCTCTTCCCTCCAAGAACTGTATAATAGTTTGTTTATCATCTACCACCCTATCTTTAAATGTTAGGCTCAAAATGATTGTGTTTTTTCTGTATTTATATTTTCCAGATTTTTCTGGCTTTGTAGCTTTGGCTGAAATTGTGTGCCTCTCCTTCTTTTGATCCATTCTGTTTACAGTGTTTCACTTCAGTTCATCAGACAGCACCTGATTAGGTGGCCTTCTGTCATCCATCCCCCACACATCCCTCCTGGCTTTGGCATTGTGGGGCTGGCTGCCCTCCAGAATCTCATCATGAAAGCAGCTGTCCTGACAAGGGAAGATGAGTTTGGTTCATCTTTAAATATTTTTAAGGAATCAGACTTAATGTCACAAAGAGGTCAAAGGCTCAGTCACATTTAATGTGTGACATGATGGCATTCTGAAAAACATTTAACTTATCAATTTTTTATTCTCCGAAAGAATAACAACCCTGAAAATGGGCAGATATGTTTTGGAATACCTGTGCTGCCTTCTTTCTAGCTATATAATGAGAACACCAACTGTAAAGTTCCAAGCACTAAGCACGTTGCCTGGCACATTGAAGTAGGCACAATAAATTTTAGTCCTCTTTAAAAATTTATTAAATATTTACCACATGCAGGGCAAGGTTGAGTAAATGGAGTACTGGATTGCATCAAAATATCAGAAGTCTTAAAAAGCTCATAGTGCTTTTAAGGGAAATCTTCTGAGCTCAAATGTAGCCTAGAAGGTAAAAAAAAAAAAAAGAAAAGAAAAGAAAAGAAAAAAAGAAAAAAGCCACATTACAAATCTAGTGGAATGAGAATTAAGAGAAGGGAGAAATTTCTGTTAGTGGGAGGATAAGGTAAAGCTTTGTGGAGGAGGTGGCACTTGAAATAAAGCTAAAGAAATTCTTCTCTTCCCTTATACAGTAGTGGCAGTGATTCAGACTTCGCAGAGATAGAAAAAAAGATCCTGAAGTGATAGAAAAGAAGTTGAACAAATGAAGTTATTGTAGGGCATGTTTGGAAAATTGGTAACAGTCAAATTTGGCTCTAGTAGAGCCCACATTAAAGGGAAAGTGAAAGATACTTTTAGAAATACAGGTTGGGCATATTTTGGAGGACCTGAGATCTCAACCTATATGTGAAGCATGGAGTAGTGAAAGGAGACCCTGGCTATGAATCAGGAATCCTAGACTCTCTTCTAGGTACCTGGCAAAGATATCAGAACTCCCAGGTTCTGGAGGTACATTATTCTGGGTTCAAATCTCAAAGTTTCCACTTATCAACTCTGTGACATCCAGCAAGTTATTTTCTCTTTCTAACTTCAATTTGCTTATTGTTAAATGAGAGGATTAGATTAAACTATGTCTAATAAATAAAATTGTTTATTTATATATTTAGTTGTTGAAAAATGGCAAACGTTTTTCATAGACAAGTTTTCTTTTGTTTTGTTTTTCAAGTAGAAATGTTGAAAAGCTTGGAAATAAAATATTCAAATGAAATAATCAGAGAACTCTTTGGTTTCTGTTCCATCGCTAAACTTACATGAGTCTAAGGAGATCTAATATTTCCTAGGACAATCTGAAGGAGTAAAATACTGAAGGCAAGAAAATCATTTGACATTGGAGCTAAAATGAAACAAGGATTTGAAGAGTGTTAGTGGCATTTTTTAAAGGGAGGGGGGAAATCATATGAGAGATACTGCAGTGGTATAATCAAAAAAATTTGGCACCTCATTGAATATCAATTCTATAGCTAACAAGCACAAGAAGTATTACTTTTTAAAAATTTATATGTTTTTATATTAAAGCATATAAGTGACATGATTTAGTGATCACTTTTAATTCTATATTACTCTGAGTTTCAATGAATATGGAGTTCCTAGTGTTGTAGATTGGGACATGTTATTGGACCAAGTATATGACAGTATAGTATTCTAGGTGTTGGGGACATAGCAGTGAATAAGAGACACAGGTCGTTGTTCTTGTAGCACTTGCATTCCAAGACTGTGATGATGGGAGACAGAGACAACAAATAAATAAAGACAATAGCATCTGGCGGGGGGGAAGTACTATGAAGAAAATGAACCAAGCTGATGCAATAGGGAGTACCTGAGAGGCTAGTGAAGACCTCTCTAAGAAGATATATTTGGGTTGAGAGCTGAATGATTGATTGAAGGAGCCAACAACATGGAGCAGCAGGGTGAAAACATTTCACAAAGAGGACACAGATAACACGAAGGTGCAAGGGTAGGGATTATGCTTCTGTGGATTTCGGGAATCGAAAGAAGTCAGCCTGGCAAGGGCATAGTGAGTTAGGGGGAGAGAAGTCAGAGATGAGAGGACAATACATGTGTTAGTTTACAGAATGGGGTCAACTCCAAAAACTCATTTCTAATCTCTTCTTGGCTTTGTTGCAATTTCACAGCCCAGCAGATAACATCCCTTGCAGCAAAAGTAGTTAATAAAACCACATTAATTATTTTTCCAAATCAATTTTGGGAATATGATGAAACCCCCAATTTTTCAGATGAGAAAATTGAGGCTCAAAGATGCTTAGCTACTTGCTCAAAGTCATGCAGTTTGTAAATGGCACAGCTAGGACTCAAATCAGGTCTTATGATTTCAGGCCCAAAGCTGTTTCTGTTTCCCACAGCGTCACTTTCCCTTCTTATGTAATCCTAAAAAATAACAGAGTTATTGACCTCTTATCAGAGAGCCTACAGGAGAAGAGTCTGTAACTCTGGATAGCTGTTTTAACCACATGACAGTGAAAGAGTCCTATGCTTATTATGGTCGACAAGGTGACACATGCTTGCTACACTAAGGCAGAGAGGTAGAAGGGAGTATCTATAGGCAGAGAACTGAGTGTACTCATTTTCCTTTGCTTGGAAGTCATGGAAACCCTTTGTTTTAATAATCTCATGATTCCATGTTTTTCCAACAAAATCAATTTTATGTAGTATTGAATGAAATGAATGTGCCATAAGATACTATGGCATTTTAAAACAAACATGAAATGTGGTAAATAAGCTGGTGTTTACACATGAGCACTACATTAGCTATTTCTGCACTTTGCCCCTCCATTAAGTTAACCACCAGGCCTGGGCCATTAAAATCCAGCCTTCTTCCCTCAGTTACAGCCACACATTAACTCTGGACATTCTGAGCCTTTTTAATAAGGTCATTTTCAGGGAGGATTGGAGGATTTCCTGTGTCTCCGCTCCTTTCTGTTCCCACCCGAAAGTCCCCTCTGCTACTTGCAACTTTGAGTTCTGAACATGATTATCTCCCGTAAGCAGTTAGGATCTCTGTTTATGATGCATCCCCAAATCTAGGCATTCGTTTAAATGAGAGCTCTAGTCATAGAGACATATTGTACTTCTCTCAGAGAGCGGCATTTGCTGCTTGCTGGGGGCTTTCTGCCTGATGTAGGGGGGCGAAAAAGGAGTGTTGGCTGGCGTTTGGGAGCAAATTTAGAGTCTCTTCTCATTGGAGGGACTGGCTTTTTCCTGAGCTGCTAGACACTAGACACTGCAGGCTCAACTGAGGCGCGGAGGTGCAATTCAGGCTGGTGGAGCAGCGGCGGAAAGCAGGGACAGGCGGGGCTAGCGCGGCTCTGCAGCTGATCACACGCACCAGCACAAACACCGCTCTCTTGCCGCTCCCGCTAGTGCCTCGCGACTTCGGCCCGAGCCACGGAGGCGCAGCCAGGGAGTAGGGGGACTGAAGAAGGAAGAGGCAAAGGAAAGCACCGTGAAGCAAAAGAAAAGCTGGATCGGCGCTGGTATCTAACCTGAAAGTCTGACCCGCAACCCGAGGCTTGAACCCCTTACAGCAGTGCCACTGTCTCCTGCTAGGAAAGCACGATGCCAAGGAATCCCTAAGTCCCGCGCCCAAGTCATTCTATGCCCGGCGTGCCAAAATCCTTCTGGTCTGGACAGAGTGCTCTCTGGAAGGTGCGGAGCTTGGGGGACCTGCATTGGCGTCCGTGGTGATACACTAGGAAAAGTGGGGGCGAGGAAAACAGCACTGAGCGCAGAGTGCGAGGCTGGGCTGCCGCCGGCTGAGCCTCCGCCTGCTCTCTCCCGCTGGGTGAGTTCTCTGGTTTCGCTCACCGCTGCGCCTCCTCTGTGCGCGGAGGTGGCCTGGGAGCCCTTGAGGGTCCGCGGGAAGGGCCTGGTGGCGCCCACGGAACCTCGGCGGCCCGCGGACGCCAGGCAGACACATCTCTGGAGTCCTAAGCTGAGGACTCTGAGCCCGGGGGACGTGGGTAGGGGGTGTTGCACCAGTGCCCCGCAGACATGCCTTTGGGCGGGATTTTGGCCAAAAGATAGGAGGCGGGGGCACCAGTGGGGAGCTAGGAGCCGTCCCAGGGGGGCGGGCGATTGGGGAGCGCCGGGGAGGGGGGAGGGTCTGGTCCAAGCAGGTAGCGCAGCTTCGGCAGCCTGGCGAGTTGGCTGGCGGGGTGGGACTCGCTTGTCAACTCATTAATTTAAAAAGAGTCAGTTTAGGAGTGTTGCAGGATAGTCAGGAGGTGGACGGCAAGAGGTGGCCCGGGATGCCGGTGGTGAGGGAAGAAAACAGAAGCCTCGAAAAGCTTGGAGGCAAAATTGGGCTTGGATTTCTGGTCCTTGCATCCCTCCTGCCTTGAGTGCGGGAGAACACTTTTTTTAAGACTCAGCTTGGGAGGAAAGCCTCCGTCCAAGGGGAGGAGAGGCGACTGCAGGGGGCAGAGACCGCTGCTACCTACCGGGTGCGCCCCCTCAGCTCGGGCGCGCTTTTGTCCCCCCTCTCTCCCCCGCCCCCACCTCCTTATTGGTGCTGGTTTGCAGCGCTAGGCTCCTGCTCCTTCGCTTCGTATTTGAATCTGGCTCGCCCCTCCGTATTATGTCTGCACTCCGAAGGAAATTTGGGGACGATTACCAGGTAGTGACCACCTCGTCCAGCGGCTCGGGCTTGCAGCCCCAGGGGCCGGGCCAGGGCCCGCAGCAGCAGCTTGTGCCCAAGAAAAAGCGGCAGCGGTTCGTGGACAAGAACGGCCGGTGCAATGTACAGCACGGCAACCTGGGCAGCGAGACCAGCCGCTACCTCTCGGACCTCTTCACCACCTTGGTGGACCTCAAGTGGCGCTGGAACCTCTTCATCTTCATTCTCACCTACACCGTGGCCTGGCTCTTCATGGCGTCCATGTGGTGGGTGATCGCCTACACTCGGGGCGACCTGAACAAAGCCCACGTCGGCAATTACACGCCCTGCGTGGCCAATGTCTATAACTTCCCCTCCGCCTTCCTCTTCTTCATCGAGACCGAGGCCACCATCGGCTATGGCTACCGCTATATCACCGACAAGTGCCCCGAGGGCATCATCCTCTTCCTCTTCCAGTCCATCCTGGGCTCGATCGTGGACGCTTTCCTCATTGGCTGCATGTTCATCAAGATGTCCCAGCCCAAGAAGCGCGCGGAGACCCTTATGTTCAGTGAGCACGCGGTGATTTCCATGAGGGACGGAAAACTCACGCTCATGTTCCGGGTGGGCAACCTGCGCAACAGCCACATGGTCTCCGCGCAGATCCGCTGCAAGCTGCTCAAAGTAAGTGCTTCCCGCCCCCTTCCCCAACTGGTAATCGCCAATCCGCAAACTCGGGAATTAACTCACCTGAGAATTACCCTAGCCTCATAGTCATACCTTTCGCCACAGGTAAACTTCCTTTGGTTGGAAGGAGCGGGACGAGTCTGGGGGCTTGGGCAAAAAGAGCACAGTTGACAAGTCCCCCGCCCCCTTACTTTCGTGCTCTTATTTATATTCATCATTCGAATGTGCTTGTATCGCTTTCTGGATTAGTGACGTTTATGCAGTGGTGTAGGCTTCTTGAGCCCTGAGGTCAATGAGTGTGCCCTCATCCTTGCTGTTTTGCTCTTTAGAGAGCTTTTGATTTGTTGTCAATATACTACTTTATTCAATTTGGGGTGCTAAAACTGAACAGCTTTATTTTGAAGAAATAGGTACTGAACTTTCCTCAACTTTCAGTTAGCTTTTCCTTCTTTCTGCCCTCCCCCCACCCCATAATACCAGCCGTTCGATTATTACTCTGGACACAGTAACATTAACTTTATGGTCATCTTTTTAACAAGCACGCAGATCCAAGAAACATAATAAAATGGAAGAAACAACACCTGGTTCTTTAATTTTTAAAAAATTTTTACAAAATATTTTCTAGAGAAGTATTTTGTAAAAGCTTGAGTGCTTTTCCCGTAGAGCCTCTTGTTAATTTTTGTCCTCAATTGCCCGTTTCTATGAAGCCTTCGTCAATTACAGATTTCACTTGAAGCTTTTCAGCAACCATTAAAGAAGACTGCTTCCTACCATCAGCAGTGTAAATGCTAAAGCAAATTGCACATAGAGTGGTTATTAAAGCAAGGTTCATCTAGTCGTTAGAGGGCACCACTACAAACCAGAAGAGAAGACCACCCTAATCACTCACCCAATTAGACTCTGGGAATTTGGGAGAAAAGCCTGGTTCTCTCTCTGTGTGTCATTTACAGTTCATCTTCTTGAGGGATTTTTCTTATGTAGTTTTCAAATGTTCATAAATTGAAAAAGATGACCTTATATAAAAATCTTAAAAATTTATCTGATATAGCATAAAGAATCATAGCCAGTTTCAGAATTTAGCATTAATAAAATGAAAATCTGACAAATATATAAGTTGAGATTTTTCTTTGAAATTTCAATTTCTACTCTATAACTATATGATGTTTTACACAGCCTCGACTTATGTTGTAGTTAAAGGTGATCCAATGTGCTTTTAAAAAGTTTGGCTCTCATATCATTTTCATTATTCATTTATAAGATCTTACCCGAATTACTTATGACCATGTTGCTCAGTAAAGTGTTAGAACTAAAGCAGTTCCGTTGTCCTGTCACTCTACATCATATGCATATTTACTATGCTACAGGCAGTAAATAAATTTTGTATAACGTTGTAAAAATTTTTCAACCTGATCCTGATGTGCATATTCATTAAGGTAACTATAAACAAATAATTTGAGATCATTTTCTTTATAATTAACTGCAATGAGCTACATACGGTTTTTTATTTAACTCAGAATATTGTGTTACTGACCTGTTTGAACTGAGTTGTTTTGATAAGGCTAAGAAGTTGTGTTGTAGACTTGTTTCTTGCAGTGGTATTTGTGGTATGTGCCTGCTTCTATGAATAGAAAAGATATATAATCTCTCTCTGTAGGTAAGGCCTACTGGGAAGATAGAAACATTTTATTAATACAGTACAAAAGTCTCTGTCAAGAAATCCATGTTTATATGTCACTTTGAGGTTCTTATTGAAGAGTAGTTTACCATATTGATTGGTCTACTGGAAATTTAAAATTTGACTTTAAAAGTCATTTTAATTGATTTCTCTAGGTTTTCAAACATATAAAGTCATTTATTAAAACAAATATCTTTTCAAGGCGAGACATTTTAGATGATTTTAGACTTTATCAAATTTTATTTTAACAAAGCCAGAAATAATTAGAATTAATTTACATATCAGTTTTTTTGTTTGTTTGTTTTGTTTTTGCTTTGTTTTGTTTTAAAAACAATACAAGAAATCCAAAGCACCCAGTCTCTATAGTGGTTCAGAACACTGATAATATTTTTTATACGTAAGGCCATGTACCATATATACCATAAGTAGTGTCTTTATTAAAGAAAAAGTTTTATAGTGTTGGCAAATTTGGAGCAAGGTGCTATATTAACACAAGGTGATAAAAACATCTAAATAAATAATATATATGATAGTCCTATAAAAATATTTGCTTTTTACTTGTTAGGACTATGCCAGTGGTAGAAGTCAAAATGATTGACATGTGGCATCGATTTGTATTTAAACAAAACTGGTGAAATTCTTGCTTTTTGTGAAGCAAGAGGGTTGATCAGTGGCAGCTCTTCCTCCATCCAGTTAGTGTAGTTTGTTTGAAGTTGATATTTCCTGTTGCCATGATAATTAAAATGAATTTTCATAGCTCTCATCATTTCTTTAGACTTCATTAAAAAAGAATCATTTTTGGGAATTGATAACATTCACCAAAATTAGGTGGGATATTTGTTTTTAATGTTATTCTTATTTTCTTTTAGAAACTGAAATGAAGTGACCTAAAACAGCCAACAATGTACTTAAAGAGAGCTATACTAGACTCTTATAGTAATAATATTTTGATATCAATCTTATAAATTCTTATTAAATATTAGTATACATATTCAATTTTTTCTTTTAATCCGTTTGACATTTTAAATGTAAGATATATGTATATTAATTGCAGAGAAATATATACAATTTTAAGGCAACAAAAACATAATTTTTAAGGATAGTAATTGTAGTCTATGTATGTGATTGCTATTACCAATATAAACGAAAACGTAATTTCATTTATATTTTTCTATTGATGCTTCCTTATTTACTGAATAAAATTTTATTTATCAATATTAATATAAAATTTCTATTTAATGATTATAAAGTACTTTATATTCTTGGGAAGACAGTAAGAACATGGATATGGCTTTCTAATCCTTGCTACTATAAAATTTTCCATGCATATATCTTTCGAATTCTCTAAATTTTGATGGAAATTTTTCTTATAACTTCTCTAATTTTTAATTATGCTATTTACTTATATGAAAGCGAATTTTACTTCAACTCTTTTTCTGTCTTCCAAGCTTGCAAATACTGAAATTTATTTTGATATTCAAATATAGATTTTCCAATTTTATGCCTGGAGTAGTTGGTCCTTTTTCTACTCAGAAAAAAAAGGAAGCAGATTAAATTTAAAAATTAAATATAGTTTAAAGTTTTTTACTTTACTTTAAAATTTATATTTATTATAAATACAGCTACAGAAATCTCTTTTAAGATGAACGTTCTTTCTCTTTTCCTCTTCTCATCTCCATGTTGATGTTTTATTTGAATTTTCAATTTACTTTAGTTTTCTATTTTTTTTCTTTTAACCTAAAATATAAGGACTAATGAATATCATGGTCATGTTAATATATCAACCATTTGAAAGTTTTAATAAAAATGCTTGGATTAAGGAGTTGAGACTACTGGCTGGACAGCTGGACCCTATAATTTAGTGTTGGGTATAAAGGATTTGGAAATCTCACTTACTCCTTTCTACAAATCTAATACTAAAAGTTGCCTGCCTTAGACTTGTTAGGGGGAGATTTAAATAATATTTTTTGATACATTATTCAAGAATTTACAAACATTATCGAGAAACCATCATATATGTATATAATACGTAGGAACCTAGTTAAATCTTATTTACTTATAAAGTAAACATAAAATCAACTATTATTGGATCCATATTTTGAAATAAAGGTACATTTTTCTCATGAAAGTATAATTTTATTCCTTTGTATTTTTATTAATTGCAAATAGTCATCATTTTTTCTTTCCTAGGTCAGCTATGCAACCTTTAGTTTTCACTTCTTGAAAAGTAATGATGTGTAGTCATCTTATAGTGTATCACGCAATATTTTTGTACTCACTTTTAAAATTCTTCATTTATATGGATATTCAAAATTGGGTGCTATCTAGTTTTTTCATATAAATGTGATCAAGTACAGATGAAATAAAAAATAAAATTGTCTGAAAAATCAATAAGCTTTTCATCCTCTATATTTTGTTTATCTTTTAACCAAAACGATTCTTTGACCACATGATTTCTGAATTTTTAATATATTTATTACTTTGTCTTCATTCTACACCTTGTACTTAAGTGCAATTATTCTTTTGACTTTATATGACCTTATTTTGTAAGATTGGCTCTTTTCACCAATTGATCTTGGCCAATTTGCACTTTAGTTGAAATCTTGAGATAGTTACCTTTTTCAAAAAAATTAAACTCGCAAATGACTATTTTAAAAATATGGTTCTTCTGAACATCATATAAGCTGTTAGTGAAAATATTCAAGGAGTCTAAGATTGAGTACCCCAGAACTTTTGGGGCTAGATCCTATAACACTAGTGAGTATTTTGGGTGGATTATGATTTTAAAAAAAAAACACACTTTCTATTTAGTCTAGCTTTGCTTTCTCTGACACAAGTACAATAATTGTCCAATAGGCACAGCACTTGTGTTCTTTTTAAAATCTATATTTTTATTATGTTTTTAAATAGTAGTTATATATATGTATATACATGCTGGCTTGTGCTTAGGGGAATACAGTGTGAACAGAAATAAGGGGCGTAAAGACCCATGAATAACAGCAGTAGCTAAGGACAAGTGACAAAGAGAAGTAAAAAAAGTATTTGATGAATCTGAGAGTGCTTGGTGCGTAGGAGGAGGATGTGCACATAAGGTTACAAATTCTGACCACAGTTATTATTAATGCCGTAAAAGGCCCTCAAGGAATTACAAAGCTGTTCTTTCCTCTGAATGGTATAAAAGCCTCACATAATATATTACATGATAAATTACATTCCATTTTATAAGGTACTTCTTTTTATTAAAATGAACATAATTTTATGGGATAAGTAGTTTAGAACTTAAAATCTTTATTTTAGATTTGATGTTAGTCATATTTTTTCTGCCTGGATATTGATGGAATTTCAAGTGTAAGTAGTCAAAAAATGTACAATTTAATTGTAGATAGTTCAAATAGAATTATAGGTCCACAAACACCTCTGCCTGACTTTAACTTTGGTTTGAGTCCCCAAACTATTGCCAGAATTACTTTGAGTCACAAGGCATTTTTGTCCCTTATCCTGGTACCAGCTTTTTGGCTCATTTCCTACATTTAGTTTCCAAATAGTACTCTGACCTCATTCCATGTGATCTTCTTCCTGACTTTAGCATATATTCAAACACACACACACACACACACACACTCACACATACACGCACGCACACACGCACACATGCACACACGTACACACACACTCTGAACATTTGAGGAGGAGAAGTGAAATCACAAATAAAATTGTGTGGAGGATGTGTTGGTAGGCAAAAATGATTTAGGCAAGAATGGTTTGCCCTCTCTATCTTTGGCCTCATTTCCTTTTTTTTCCTTCCCTTTCCTGACCATTGGCCATCAGTGTCCTTTTCCAGGAGAGATTTGATAAGGGGTGGTGG
>NW_006442484.1:29748040-29763467 GCF_000325575.1 Pteropus alecto
AAATGTGAATCTGCTTATGCCAGGGCAGTGCTAAATGTGTATCTCATGTGTGCGCACGTGTGTGTGTGTGTGTGTGTGTGTGTTTGGATAAATATTCAACAGTCTTTCATCCATTATTTATCTGTAAATTACGTGTATCTGTAAATAACCCCTTCCAGGCATCTGTGACTTTTGCATCTTTTTCTACCTATAGTTAGAATTGTAATTAATTATTGCGTAGATCTTTTTGGACTTTCAATTCAAAGTCATTTGACATTAAAGCTTCTTTGAAATTATTGCATATTGACTATGAGATGAGGAATAAGCCTTAAATTCTGCACATTTTAAATAGCAATACTTTTATTATGAAGAATAACTTAGACATGATTGGCACAATCTAAATTGCACAAAATCATTTCAAAAATCTATAATCTTCTAATCAATTTTTTAGACAATAAATTTAAACAAACTTTAAGCCTTAGATTTCCTTAATTTTTCTCTTAACTCCCAGAATTTGCTATAATACAGTCAACCAGAAAGGCTCTGAAACAGTGGAACGATCTTTATTTCTTTTCCAAAATTCCATACAATTGAAAATAAAAGTTGTATGGAAGTCATTTCAGGTCCTAGTGTTTTCAAATTAAGTTCTATATTTTTAATATTACCAATTTTTCATAAATTTCCTTCTACCTTTTTTCCATTTTTTTTATTCATTTAATAGTTTTATAAATTCTAAATGATTATTTCATCGATTGAAGTCAACCTTGTCAGCTTTTCAGAAGTTTAAATAATTTATTGTATCACTCTTAACCTGTAGCAGTTTTTTGATTTGTTGATCTTCGTCATATCTATTTATAAATTTTTATCTAGAAAATGATCACGGTTCTGTTTTTCCTTTAAAATTAGGAGGCTTATAGGGAGCTAAAGAAGATAATGTAGACCATCAACAAACTGCTCTATAAATGAAAAATTTCTTCTTATGTCATCATTCTTAAGATCACATAATAAATAAAGTTTAAATTGGTTTTTATCTAAAATTTCTTCTCCCCGTTATCAAAATTTCTGGGAAAAGTATGATAACTGATAGCTGAATAGGAGAATTAGGAACTGATAGACCATCAACACTACCAATTTATTATATATACTCAAGGTACAGGTTATTGTTTAATTTTATAAAGGCCTTACATAACTCCTCTTTTTCTTTTCTGTCTTTTATTTTCATATACATGTGTTTCTTGAACAAAAGTTCTTTGAACAAAAGTTCGCTAGTACAAGTCAAGAGACTTACAACTAACATAATCTTTTTGTCCCCCTTTGCTCCAGAACAGTTCTGGAATTGCATCAGAATTAGAAAAGCCTAGATTAGAATTTCTTGTAAGCCTAGAGTAGAAGTGTAGTCTTCTGAAAATGTATTTGGTAGACATATATAGCTTTCTGGAACATCATAAGTATTCAGCTTAGCACTGATGACATAACCTTGCTCTAGCCAGGAGCTCAGACTTTAAACAATTCCAGGACTCCAAGCACCTGTCGCACTAAAACCACACCCTTTACTCTTATAAATAGAAAGGCTTTCTATTTAATTCACAGTGATTCACAGTCTTCCCATTATGTTTCAGAGTGAGAGAAGCAAACAAAAATCAGGTAAGCACATGTACAGTTGAAATATTTGATGGCCTAACATAAAAGAAGAAGACCTAGAAGATAACATTGTGGACATGTGTAGTGTATAAGAGTCATTTAAAGAAAATTAGCATCCACTGGAAAATATTTTACAGTAAATTTGTAGGGAATTTCCCTTATCTGAAAAATATATAAGCATGGGAAACATCTTTCAAAGAAATGAAGTGTTTCTGTCCCCAGTTGTCAACTTTGTTTCTACCAAGACATGGATAATACATAAGGCATTTTTTTAGGGGATGGGGGATAAGGGATAGGTGTAATTTTGACTGTACAGAATACACTTTTAAAATTAGAAAGTGTATGGAGTTTGAATGGAGCATATCCATGGGTATTTAAGTCTAAATTACCTGTATATGAATTAACTGTTTTGCTAAAAATAAAATATTTTTTATTCTAGGTTGGTATTCTCCTAATAGGCTGCCTGTTTCTAGGCCACTTCTTTTTCATGAGTAGTTGAATGATCAGGGACTATAAAAGTTAATTGCTTACCCAAAAACCTTTTAGAATGAGGCACAGGCATAAATAACAAATTCATAAAAAGGAAGATGAATTTTAATTTTGAGGTATATATGTAATCAGAAAAATATATCTCCTTTGGAAAAAATGACTTTTAAATAAATGGGAAATGAAGTTTTTAAAGAATTATTTTTGTGAACACTTTTAGTTAGTGCTGAAAAAGTAGAGCTTATAATAGTTAGTAAAATGACCCAATGTCTGTTCATTAATTGTAGACATCAGAATACCACCTTGTGTTTATATAGCACCTGGTTTGTAGTAGATGAAAGAACAATGACACAGGGTTTTTGTTTTCATTTGTTTTTGTTTTGTTTTTAGCTTTTACCTGTTATATTAACCATTACTTGTTATATAACCGTGTAGTTGGAAGATGCTTGTCTCATCCATATTTTACTAATTTGAGAACAGATCTGGTAACGTAGGTGACTTCTATTGCCGTAGAAGTGCCTAGCTTTCTCTAACATTGGTTATTAGAGCTGCTGTTCTTATTTTTAGCACCATCAAGTTTTTTCATGGATTTTTCTGTCTTGTCAGGAATCATTTTCTTCTTCTCTTTCTTTTTTTTAATGAACTACTCGTAAGGTAGAGAAGAAAAATAGTCTTGATATTTTCATTGGGTTTTCTTCCACACAAATAAAATTCCTGAGTATCACTAATTACAACTGTAATTGACTAATTCTGCTATTGAGACACTTTGCAGCAATTGCTGCATAACGATCTGCCACCAGTTTGAAACCCTTGGTTCTGTTTTGCCGTGGAGGACATCTTACTAAACCACATCTCTCAGCATCTTCAGACTCCTTGATATCACATAAAAAGCGAGTTTATTTCTTGGAACCCTGAGATTAAAGTTTTTGTCTTCAAATCACTGCTTCATTGGACAGACCAGTGTTTCAGATTCTGTTAGTAAATTAGTTTGGCAGAGTCTGTAAAAATATACTGACTGCTTCCAGGCCCCATTTGACCAACAGCTAGGCTCCCTCAGCTAAATTTTTCTGTATGCTGCTTTTTAACACAACCTCTACTTTATCAGCATCATCATATAAATTAAACTTTAATATTTGTTCGTACATGATCCTTATAAGTAATAGATATGGAAAATAAAATAAAACTAAAATAAAGAAAAATTACTTTCATGGCTTGCTAATTTTTATATTTAATTTTCTTTCAGATTTTAGCATGAAAACTGTTTATTTAGTTAAGTTTACAGTGATTTTTACTAATACTGATTGCCATTAACATGCAAGTTTTGGTAAACTATACATTTTTTAATATAGATTTTTTCAATTACGATTTTTAAAAGTTCAGTTTAGCATAGTTTTTTACTATGCTTTAAAATTCATAAAATAAATAGAGAAGTCAACAACTTTAATGCAGTTTATGATTAGGAGTTTGAAAGCCATTAGCTAACAGCATCTGCCTTTTTATTACGTGAGTTGTTATGTACATAACATAATTTAAAATGATGATGTCTTAACTCTTCTATTCTAGTTGATGTCTGTTTGTTACTCTTCAAAAGTTCTGGAAAAATAAATTATTTTTGCTTTATAATATTGCAATAAATCTCTTCCTAAACTATGATTAACATTTTTCAGCTTTAACAAACTCTGTAAGAAGTGCCTACTTATTTGCTTTGTAAAGAAAAAAATTGGGATGCAATGAGTTATTATGCAGTGATTTATGTCAAGCAGTAGCACATGTACATTCAGTTGCACAGTTTGTGCTAACAGCCATTATCGGACCAAGAATTTCTCCAGAGCTCATGAGTTAGGGAATAGTAATTATAGTAAGTCATATATTATAAATAATGCATGGATGTTTCGCATGAGCTATGTGGGATTTTGGCCCATTCGCCAGAACATAGCTGCATAATGATTTGTTTGGCGTTTGTTGCAGATGATTGATAGTGTAGTATGTTGGCAATAATGTAAATTACTGTTGGGCTGCCTTGAAAATTTCAGTACAAGTGGTGATTTCTTCTTTTTTTCTGTGTGCTTGTCTAGTCTCGGCAGACACCTGAGGGTGAGTTCCTTCCCCTTGATCAACTTGAACTGGATGTAGGTTTTAGTACAGGGGCAGATCAACTTTTTCTTGTTTCCCCCCTCACGATTTGCCACGTGATCGATGCCAAAAGCCCCTTTTATGACCTATCCCAGCGAAGCATGCAAAGTGAACAGTTCGAGATTGTCGTCATCCTAGAAGGCATTGTGGAAACAACTGGTGAGTAAAAACATAGATATGCCATCAAGTTTCTTTATTTGATAATAACATTATAATATATGCACAGTACTTGTCATGAATTGGGTTAAATGTCTCAGTTCACAATAATCAAAGTAATGACTTCCTTCTTATTTCTTTGTAACATTAAATTGATACTGCTTTGAAAATGAAAATTTACTGTGTGATGATTCCAGATGTAATGTTAACTCAGGAATGCTCACTGCAAAAAAAAAAAAAAAAAAGGGAAACTGAGATGACTCCTTAGAAATGATTATGATGTTCTGTTTTAATTACAAACTTGAATTTCCTATAATCATAATTTTCCTTTAAAGATTTAAGGTTAAAGTAAATTCAGCATAATTAGTGAGCAGCCTGAACTCAGCATGCACATTCTTGCCTTGCGGATGGTGATTCAGGGTGTCATTGATATGCTACTGTGTGCAACCTCAGTGGAAAATTCCCTGTGTGTGCGTGCGTGCACGCGTGCTAAAGCAGCATTTTAATTTCAAAGTGGGTCAGTAGATTTCCCCAGCTAAACCTAGACCAATTTTTTTTATAGAATATTTTTCTTCTCTTTATGCTTTGGGATAAGCTACATGCTGTATGTTATTCCTTATGATTCAATATAACATTGATATGCTCTGAAGACCCACAATTTGCTGTTCTTTGAGGAGAGTAAGGTTGTCAAAGGAAAGAAACAATAAATCAAAGTATATTATTTGGGGCCTAAGCATTACCCACTTAGTTTGAAACCTGATAGATGTCTGAGACTAATAATATAACATCAATGTAATTATATACATATATGTGTGTGTGTGTGTATATATATATATATGTGTGTGTGTGTGTGTGTGTGTGTGTGTGTGTGTGTATCTCAGTTGCGTTTTCCTCTTTCTACAAGTAATGAGAAAGCAAGAAATATTTTAGCTCTCAATTTTTTAAACCAATATTTTAACAATCTTAAATGTTGATTATTATGTATAAATTATAGTACTATTGAAAGTAACATAGGCAGTAACATAGAAACATTCAAGTTTTATACCAAGGTAGGAGACTACATAATCAAAGATCTCTCTCTTTGGTATAAAGCTTTGTCCCAGGAGCAGGAGGAGGAAGGCATTGTAATTATTCCACACCTGTCACATATCTATTTGAAATTTGGGCAAGATACTTAATCTTTATAAGCTTCTTTTCTTTCTCTTTAAAATAAGACAGATACAATAACCACCTCGAAGCTACTTGTCATATTATTATTAGTTTATGATAGTAGTTACTTTAGTTTAAAAATTAAGATTTTTAAGAATATTGAGTAAAGATTTAACTCACCAATCTATATCTAAAATTTGATTTCTGTGGACTATTTTATGGTTGAAGTCCTCCATTTAGTTTTTAACTTAAAATTTAAATGATATCATAGAATATTTCTTAAATGTCATATAGTAATAAAGAATGCGACTAATTTATAGACTTTTAGTTAAAAAATATTTTACTTTTAAATTTCAATTTTTGCTCCTTTTATTTATTGAAGTAATAATATATTGTTAGAGCTTAAACAGCAGATGTTAATTTCTGTTGATTTATTTCTTATGGCATATGGTTCAATCTTTGACACATCTGCCTGTAACTTACCAATTGCTTATTATTCTAATCACTGACATGAGTGAAGTTTCTATTTCACTTGGTAGCCTTAGAAGTCTTTCATTAGTCCTATCTATCTATCATCTATCTATCTATCTATCTATCTATCTATCTATCTATCTATCTATCTATCATTATCATCTACCATCTATTCAGCCATTTTCCCTGTATATCCCTAGATGTGTTTATTTCTTAAGAGTGAGAACATTTTCCCACAAACTCACAGTGGAGTTACAAACAAAAAAATCAGAAAATTTAACAATAATACAATTATTACCATTTAGCTAATAGTCCATGTTCAGATTTCATTAGTTGTCCCAGTAATTTTCATCATAGCTATTCCCTCTCCCCACCCTCAGTTCAACACATCAGTTTGACGATTATGTCCTTCATTTGTTTGCTTGTCTTCTTAGTCTCAAGATGGAATAGCTCTTCAACCTTACTTTGTGTTCTTGACCTTGACATGGTTGAAGAGTTCAGGCCAAGTATTTTATAGAATGTTTCTCAAATTGGATATGTCTAAGGTTTCCTTATTTATTAATTCTTTTGATTTTTGACTTCTACATGGGCATCTTAAGGGAATATTGAAGCAGGTTGTTTTTAAATTTTACCTCTGTATTCTTAATGTAACTGATATGTTTTCATCATATTTTAAAAGATCATGGTTAGTATATAATGTCTTATATAAAGTCATTATGAGTTTTGTAACATTAAATTATTCATCAAGACTGTAAATTTTATTTGAACATTTCTTAATATCTCCTTAAAACACAAATAAATAAACAAAAACAATGAACAGGCAGAGAATACTTTCTACAGAAAATGTGAAAACTTGACTGAAGACTGAATTTCTTATTTAGAAATTGCCTTTTATGGAGAAGAGTTTAAAATCTGCTTCCTCTTACCTCTTAATTAAGCCTGTTTTCAAGATCTAATATAGCAAGACAAACAGCAAAAACATTACTCAAAATTTATAGAATTTATTTTATGAAAATTTTATCTGACATTTTGTTTGCATATTTACTCTAATTAAATTTCATACTGTTCGAACTCTAAAATCTGCCTATATTTCCAGACATCCCTGAGCCTGGTAAAATTAACATAAACATTTTTATGCCTATTTGATCATTTATAATTTTACTGAAACTTATTTAGATTCATCTTTAAGGATGTTTTCTTCTCTATCATTCACAACAAATTTTACTTTTTTATATTTATTGCTTAGAATAAGACAGATAAGCTCTTTTGGGATATACCGAGATAGCAATAATACCAGTTTTACCTCTTATTCACACAGCCTTGTGAATAAACATTTACTCGATGATTTCCCATCATACTTAGCCTTAAAACATTAAGTTTTTATCAATCGTTCATTCATTAGACAAGTACTTGAATGTATACTATGTGCTTGAAAGTATTTGAAGTGCTGGTTATATAGTGGTGACTAAGACAGAATCTCTTTCCTCATGGAGATTATATATTCTAATTGGATGAGGCAAACTACAAAATAACAAAAAACAAGCAAGATATTATCACATAATAATGTGGTAAGAGTTGAAAAACAAAACAAGGTGATAAGGAAAAGAGTGCATCCCAAGCTGGTTTAGGTTGGTGGTTAGGGACAGTCTCTCTGAGAAGGTGACACCTAACTAAGCAGACCTGACTGTGAAGAAGGAATTCCTGGACCCATCTGAGGGGAGAGCATGACAGGCATGGCGAAAGCTGGTACAAAGGCGCCGAATTGAGAATCAGCCTGATTGATTCCAGGAACTAAAAATATGTGGAGGTGGTTGGATCAAATGAACAATATGGAGAGTAGGGTGAAAAGTCACAAGGGTGGGAGAACTACCTCTGCACTACAGATGATGGCATTGCACCAGTAGAAGTGTTGAAATTTGATTAAAAAGCAAAGCCTATATTTATATGAAAGTAATAATTTAGGAATTTCAAACTGTATATGACAAAACGAAAAGTAACATTTTTTTTCCTACTTGGTCATGTGTAGTTTATTTAAAAATTAGTGACCCTAATGTCTTGGAAATGAATAAAACTTTAGACAGTTTATTACTTTTTTGTATTAATGGTAATACCCACCTTATTGTCTCTCTCTCTCTCTCTCTCTCTCTCTTTCTCTTTCTCTCTCTCTCTCTCTTTCTCATCTCTCTCTCTCTCACACACACACAATTGTTCACTTCATAACAGTCCTCTGATAAGAATCTTCTGATCTCATTTAGTTTTTGCTTCATCCCACTCCAGGAGTCTCAGCAAGAGTGATTGTAGGGGAAAGGGGAGGTGGGAAATTAGAAGCTTTCTAATTTCCTTGAAAGTTTCAACTTTCAGTTTAGGACTCAATAATTACTTCCCCCACTTTCTTGGAAATACTCTTCAGTGATCAGACTCAGCCATTGTTGCTCTCCTTGCTTCAAATGAGTTGAATTTTCACTCTCAACAAGGAACACAAGACTTACCTCTTTGTTAATAACCTTTACTTCTTTGTTCATTCAACAAATTCCTAAACACAGGTTACCTCTAACTCTTATTCTCTTTGCTTCTTCTCCCAGGAGAGAGAGCACTGCTAGAGGCAAACAGCATTGCAGATTTGGCTCATTAAAACTGGATGCTTTCAAACTTCAATCTGCTCTCTGCTGCTATTTGGCAGTCTTTTTAATTGTCTTTTCTGTACTCCCAGAATCTCTACCCATGGGAGCTATTTTAGACCTTTTCTCTCTTTCCATGCCCCCGGTCCCAGCTGCCCTATCCTTTTCTTGACATATCATCTCCCCACCTATTCTATCAAGAATAATTTAACTTCTAAATTTTTAGCTTTTTCTTTCTTTTTCTTTTACTCTCATCAATCGTTTTCTCATAGTATCTTCTTTTTCTCTTTCCTGGTATGTGTGGGGGAAAGTGCTTTTATTCTTCTCTAAAACTTTCTCCTTTATAGCTAGTTATGTTTCCTACCACCTGTGACTCAAGCTAACTGATGCTTCAATACTTACCATGCCTAATACTTAAAATCCCATTTACTCTACTTGCTCTCATACATTTCCAAGCCTTTTCTCATGAAAAAAAAATACAAAATATTATTTTATACTCAAGGTTCTTCCAGAGATGCAGAAACATCACATTGTCTCATCCTCTTCTAATTTATATTTTCCAATTGTTTCTTATATTCTGCATTGCTGCCTTGTCTTACTCCTGTCTACTATAAATGTTTCTTGCATCACTGTTCTTGCTTTTTTTCCCATTAGAATCTAGATACTTACCCCCATACATTTTTTTTTTTTAAAGTGAATTCACAAAGTACTCATAAAACCTCCCACCAGCTGTGGTCTTGTAGTTGCCATTTATTTCCCACTTGGGCATTGGTGTTTTCATTAAGAGTCAACTTGCCCAAATACCAAGTCATCATCTAACTGTTAAATTACATCCTCATTTAGAAAGTTGTCTCTATTAATTATGGCAATTTTATGCCAGACTTCTTCCCCATCTTTTTTATTTTATATCCAGTTAACGTATTCATTCTGCAAATATCTATTGAGCACCTATTACAGGATACACGCTATTCTAGACCATAGGGGACACATTAATTAACAAAATAAAATTTCTGCCCTTTTGGATACATACAGTGTTTAATTTTTTTAATTAAATTTTTGGGGTAACATTGGTCAATGACATTATATAATTCTCAGGCATACAAGATTATAATTCAACATCTGTGTACTCTTGCATGATCCCCACCTGAAGTTTAGTTTATTTTTGTTACTGTATATTTGACCCCCTGTTTACCTACTCCACTCTCGCTCCACCCTTTTCCCCTCTGGATACATATATCCATACGTAGGAAACAGAAAACAAAATGAAGTGCTTCATCTAGAATGCGAGAAAGTGATAAGTGCTATGGAAAGAAATAAAGTAAGAGAGATTGGAAGTGTAGGGAGATCAAGATCAGCTACAATGAAAAGGTGATATCTGAGGCCAAGCACAACAAAACACATGCCTGGGGAAAGGGCATTCCAGGTAGAGGTATCAGTAAATGCTCCAACAGAGCAGGGTACGTAACTGCTCCTCTCTCTTAGCTCCTAATGTCTCTCAATTCAACTTTTCTTCCTTAAACTCACGTAATCGTACTTCTAAATCACCGTGCTTGCCTCAGGAATGGATTTAGTATCTCTAGGATCTCTGCTTACATGCAGATTGTGCACTACTGCCCAGTAAATTTGTTTACAACACTACTTTTGTAACATACCTGTGCTCAAAAATCTCTAATGACTGCCATATGAAAATGCTTGTATTTCTTCCTGGGAAAATTAGGCTACTCTTCGTCCTATAATATCCACACACTGATGCTCACTCTTTACTCCCATCTGTGATAATGCCATCTTCACTACCTAGGATAGCAGTTCTGTCTTCTTTCACATGGCATAGAGCTGCCATATTGTTATCTTCACTGGACACTTTAGTCCATGTGTTTTTCTTTAATAATTTATTTTAAAAAACTTTTTTTTTTGTATGAAAGAGTTATTAAATACATGCTCATTATTGAAAAAAATAAAAAATAGAAATATGCAAAATAAAAACTACTCTTAATTTCATCTACTATACTGTTAACATATTGGTCATTAACTTTTCAGTGCCTGCATTCAGATATTATTATGCTATATGTGCTGTTTTGTAACTTGCTTTAATTATAATTCTGCACCATTAATTTTAATGGTTTTATTATATGCTAATCTAAGTATCTATCTTAATTTTTTTGTTACTTATCTCCTAGAGATATTTAGTCATTTCCTTTTCAATAAAGTAAATATTCTTAGTTCATGCTTTTAATCTATTTACCACCAACTTTACCATTCTGTATAAATTTCTAGAGATGGAATTCCTGGGTAATGGGGCATATAAATCTGTTTGTTTTTTAATATATATTTCAATGTTGCTATTTGGAAAGTTGGTACTAATTTATAATTGTATATGAAGATGCCCATCTCCTCATACCCTTGTGAACAATAGATATTATAATGATTTTATTTTTGCCAATTTGATATTATTTTATTCTTTTTGATTACTGAGATTGAAATTATTGTATCTATTGGCCATGAGTATTATTTCATGAATTCTGAATTAAAGTTGCTCATTTTACTTGCAATTCATTTTATGCATAAATTGTATAATTAGCACACTATTATGATAAGCCATGTTTCTAGTAGTCTGTTTATCATTATAAAATATTTTCTCTATGTGGATTATACATATATAATTTTATCATATTTAAATTGTATGCATTTTATGAAATCTCCAGATAAACTTTACATTTTCTAGACTCATCGAGACTTTGTTTTATGGCTTCTTATTTTTTGTCATAGATCTCAGAGAGTGGTAGATCCCAGTAAATACTTCTGATCTGTTTGTTATTTTTAATTGATTTTAATAGAGTTGCTTTTCTTAATAAGTTTACTTTTAGAGTCATCAATTTTTTTCTTATAAGAAATCAATAAATAAATGCTTGTTGGTTATCTAAGTTATATGTCATAAAATAGTATGAAGATGATTAAGGAGGAAGCCCACAGTCCAGAGGGAGAAAATTTGAGCTAAAGCGAGTATTAGCACTATGTGCTCAAAAAAGGCTTATGTCAGGCCACAATAGGAGCCTAGAATAGTGGTCTCTGATGGATGTTTTCTTAAGGACATAGAAGACAGAGCGTAAGTTGAGACAGGAGAACAGAGCAGAAATTTAGCAGGATAAAGGGAGCCAGGCATTCTGGTCAGAGATACAATAAGTGCGAATTCATTTTGTTAGAGGAGTCAGATAATTTGGTGTGGTCAGAGTATAGAAGAGGTAGAGGGGAACTGACTGGAGATGAGCCTATCCCTGAGTCATAGTTTGTACCTAATTCTGCAAGTAATAAAGCCCTTGAATGATTTTAAGCAAGAGAATGCAATGATCACATTTGCATGATAGAAAGATCCCTGTGCAGGTGAAGGATGGATTGAGTGGGGCTGAGACTGGAGACAGATTAGTTATTAGGCTGTTACATTGGGCCAGACCAGAGGTAATTGGGTCCTGCATGAAAATGTTTGGCTCAGGCAATTAACTATGTGACTGCTGGAAATAATGAAAAAGGCCTCTGGTTTCAAAGCTGTTGCTTGTGATTAAACAGAATGGGAAAAAGGGCCCCAGGATCCTTCCCACTGAAGTTCCTCAAGGTATTTAAAAGATGCTAAGACAAAGCAAAAAAAGAAAAAAAGATAAATTGAGAAAAATAAATAAAACAGCATGGACTAGCCATTGACTCTTCTCCTTACTAGTGAAAAAACAGTTTGAAATTTTCTAATGAATAAATCACAGAGCAGAAGCTCAACTTGTGAATAATTAAAATGTGCTTATAATTTTCCTCTATGAATGATTCTATGATATTTAGCTTTATTAACTGTAATAAATCATTTCTTCTTAGTGATCTGTCAGAAGCAGTGATCAACAAACCCCCTAGTGTTATTGTAAATGAGGTAGCACTCTCTTAACCATTGGAAATTTTATTCATCTTTCCTCCTTGCAGATCTGAGTCAGCCTGTGAGCTCCTCATACTTGTAATCAGGACCTAAATCAGGGGCATCTTGTTTACCTTTCTTCTTTCCCTGTTTCTGCTCAGATTGCTGTTACCTTTCAAAGTAATCATTGCTGTTTTGGAAGGCTTTCCACCTTCTCAGATAAAAGTCCATGACACATGGTTCTATATGTATAAGAAATCTCAAAGTACCCTCCTCCAAGTAACTTTTTTTTTTTATTACCGAGTGACATTGATTAATGAAATCAAATAGATTTCAAATGTGCAATTCAATAATACATCACCACTCAAAGTTAAATTTCCTTCTATCACCAAATATTTCACCTTCTTTTCCCCTGTCTACCTCTCTGCTCCCTGCCTTCCCTCTGGTATCCACTAATCCATTGTCTGTGTACATGGGTCTCTGTTTGTTTGCTGCTTTCAGTTTTATATCCCACAGATTAGTGAAACCATATGGTTCTCAACTTTTTCTGTCTGACTTATTTCGCTTAGCATGATAATCTCAAGAACCATCCATGTCATCACAAATGTTTTATGATATATTTGTTAAATATTTATTACTTTCTAATTGTGATTTTTTTTCTCTTTTAGAGATAATTGTTCAATAGTTTGTTGAGTCAAAATAAAGCTAAAATTTTGGGAGGGGCATAGATCCTTCTTTAATCTAAGGCAACTTTTTATGAGCAATTTCTAAGTAAAATCCTGCACTATCATCTTCTTTTGATAGGCCATGATGGAAATTTTCAACAGACTTTAATAAATCAATGCCTACATATGAAAGTATGAAATAGGATGGCCATCCATCTTGGTTGTCCTGTGAGTGAAAGCTTTTCTGGGACACAGGACTTTCAGTGAGAAAATCAGGAGTCCTGAGCAAACTAGGGTGGTAGGTCACCCTACTTAACAGTCTGAGAATGTCAAGCCTCTCTACATGTCTGTTTCAAATTAACTGAGGAGTTTGCTTTACTGATAGTGGAATAGGTCTTTTCAAACTCATGATCAGAGTTATTCTACTATTTCTCTTACTCAGTCTTCACCAACATTGTCTTAAAAATACATAAAAATGTTTTTACGTGTTATTTTCTCATAGTTATCTTTTATAGAACATCTAGTTAATACAATCCTTAGCATCTTAGGATGGAAGTTTCTTATTTTTTGTGCAGTGGGTTGATATGGGTAAATTACGAGGAGTGAAGTGGGTTGGAAAGCATGGACACAGTATTTGTCACAGTCTTGCCTGCAGCCGATATGAATAAAAGATGTCAGCAACCTTATAAATAATCTAGCTAATTGTTAAATGTAAGCATAGAGGGATTATAATTAGGGAAAGCAGTTTTGGTTAACATGTGGCATAGTTCAATGATGAAGAATTTCATAGTTTCGACATTAACTAATTTTTGGTGATTTTCAAGGTGAGATCCCAGGACTGCCTGCATTGGAATCCCTTGGGATGCTTATTAAGATTCTGACTTCTGGGCCCCTACCTAGACTTACAGACTTAAAATGTCTGATGTTTGTGGCCCAGGAAATTTTCATTTTTAATAAGCACCCAGTCTACAGCCATGGCACCCTGAACAAGCCTAATCCCATCTGATCTCAGAAGCTAACAGGGTCAGGCCTGGTTAGAACTTGGATGGGAGACCACCTAGGAAGACTAGGTACCGTAGGCGTAAAAAATAAGAGATCGCAAACTGACAAGGTTCTTGCAATCTGTGAGGTCAACCAAGGGTTGTCTCCCCTAAAAAAAAAAAAAAAATTAAAAAAATATAAGCACTTAGGTGGTTCTTATTAAAAACATTAAAGTGTGGGAACTTCTCAATCCAACAACTAGGAAAGCCACTAATATTTATTGAATTAACTACGTAATTGGAATATTTTGCCCTAATGGCTTGTAATAAAAATGAAAAAGAACATAGTTCTTTAAATTTCTGAAGTCTTCAGAGATGAATATTTCAGTTCAGACTGTGCTGATCAATGTAGCCAAATGCAAATTAACGTGGGTAGAAGAGAGTGAAAATCAGGAGTATGAATTAAAATGCATTGCTATTCATCATCATAACCAAGAACAAGATGTGACAGCTATTGTGGAACATTGTGTGAAGATGTAATATAAATGCCAAACAAAGATGTTAGTAACATTCATTGATGGAGGGAATTCTGATCATTGAAATTGCTACACATGCATTAGATCAGAACATTGTATTCGGTTATTTACTGTTTCATAGGGGGGAATAGATGCTTACTGAAAAGTTCAAAAGAGCAATTTTCATAATTTTACAGTATGACTCACACTGGCTATTAAAGCTAAACTATGTGAAGGCTTTCTTTTATGGGTTAAATTTTGTGGAGATTATAGAGATTAAATAGAAATATGCTTTTAATAGGAAATGATAATGAGAAAGATTTGAGATCCAGATAGAGTGAGTTTATCTTGACAAATAAGAGACCCAATTTAACATTACTTTGTTTGGTTAATTATTACTCTGTTAATTCTATTCCTGTCTGAAAAAGAGCTAAAATCATTAACCCATTCAGCTCATAGAGGAGTGCTTAAAACTGAAATTCAAGTGGGAAGTCACTGCTGCTGGTGTTATTGTTGCTGTTGAAAATAAATGTTGAATGAAATAAAAAACACAAAGTTATTTTATCCTGTGGCATTTTAATATTTATTAATGGCAATACTGATAAGATCTTGTCTATGGGCAAGGGAGAAAGAACAATCAATTCTTTGTTGTCCAAGGGTGACTTACACTTGGAGCATAACTTTGTGTTAAGTATAAGTAGGGTGCATTTGTTGAACCTCTTGTCCCAAAAAAGTCTCATAATAA
>NW_006442484.1:29763552-29772854 GCF_000325575.1 Pteropus alecto
ATAAAGGCTTTTGGAAAATGGGCATCTCTGACTCCCGTAATTTACTGTCAAGCAGTTTTTCTGCATGTCTGTAAATTAGTTTTTAATGTAATTTTAGTCCTTTATTTTTATCATGTTTAATTTTATTTTTATTTTAGATTTTTTGTCATTTAAGTTG
The DNA here is from genome assembly GCF_000325575.1 of Pteropus alecto. Lineage (NCBI taxonomy): Eukaryota > Metazoa > Chordata > Mammalia > Chiroptera > Pteropodidae > Pteropus > Pteropus alecto. The sequence goes on from NW_006442484.1 coordinate 29,763,710, forward strand.
GAAAATGTCTTACTATTAGTTTTTAGAGACATTTTAGTTTCAGATAGTACCAGTTCTTTGCTATACCTCAACATTTAAATGTAGGAAAAATCTGGTCCCTGAGAGGGAAGGGAAGAGTATGGGGTGCCTTGATGACTAGAGAAGGTTTGGACCTTATGAACTGAATGTATGTCTGTTTGTGTATGAGCTATCAGCACTTTTTTTAGTACTTTTTCTGTGCTAAGGGTTTACTTTCTGACTCATGCTCCTGATTCAGCAGTTCCCCAGAAATGGCTTCAATCCTTCCATATTTGGCAGCACTACTTAGAGAATGTAGAGAGAAAATGATGCAGCCTCATTTTATGTGTGTATTTATTCAGATTAGCATTATCAGTTCCAAAAATGTTTTAACATGTGCTATCTGTTTCTTTCTGGTTTTGCTTTGCTCTACATTTTCCCCCAGTAGCCTTTTTTTTTCAAATATTCTTCATTACCTATCATTTAAATTTTTATACATTAAATGCAAAATGCAAAAGATTTTTAAAGATATGTTGTTTATTCTCTTTATTTAGTTAAGATTTTAATACTTTATAGCCTGTAAATTGCAGAATGATCATGTCTCACAATCATTCTTTATGAAACAGTCTAGATGTCTTAGTTTTTAAGGCTATTTTGCTAAAATTTAGCATAATTTCAGTCTTGAACTTTTTATGTCTATCCTATGCAGTAAGCTGATGATATAGTGTTTTTAAGTCAGTTATTGAATATTGTTTAAATTCAGTCTAACAGGCTGAATTTAGCTTAGCTTTAAAATGTGTCAGAATTGTTAGTAAAGGAAGAGACCTAACCTTTACGGAGTGCCCTCCTATAGTCCAGGTTCTGCTAGACCAGTGGTACAGATATCAGTTAAAGTGCTATATCTTATTTGAACTTACCATTTAACTATACCTGCCTGATAGGATGTCTTCCTTCTTGTGGTTATGCTTGGTAAAATCTAATATGCTCTGTTCACCTTTGAAGAAGCATGTTTCTTTCTTTTTTTTTTTTCTTTTTCTTATAGTAGAAGCCATACTATTATCAGAATCAGAAAAAAATTGAAAGGAAGGGAAAAAAGGCACATTTATGCTTTTTGTATCTTAGTTGTCACCTAATTGAAGAGTAGAATTGGAATGATAGAATTATAAAGATAAAATGCACTTTTGTGATAATCTAGTTAAAAGCCTACATTTGATGGAAATTAAAACTATGATTCTATGAAGTAAAACAACTTGCCCATCTTTTCAGTTGACAGAATAGTCTGGAATATTTTTTTTGTGCTTTGTTATTACCAACAATGTTTCACTTATTTAAATGAATTTCTTTCTTATCTACTTTAAATTTGTAGTGATGAACACTGTATTTCGTTAAGGCATATCACTGATTTTTTCTCTTTATTACTAGAATCTGAGTTTTAGATCCGATCAGCTAGTTGCCTAGCTGCGCACAGGGAAAGTCCAGTCACAAGATTAATGCCTTTGAAATATGCCTGGTCTTGAACAACATCGAAGTCCTTTCCTAAGCAAATACAGTAAGACTAGTGGTTATTGAGATATTCATATTTCCAATAACTACAAATTAAGCAACTTTATACATAAAGCACTGTACCGAGCACTGGATACACATGGTAAATGAGAAACTCAGAGGGTCCCAGCAAGCAAAACTTATAATCCAGTGAGACAAAAACACGTACACAAACAGTGACGAATGATATAAATTAGGATGTATACCATGACACTGCCTCTGAGGGATGTGTGAAGGCATAACCCAGGCTAGGCAAAGAGAGGTGGAAAGAGTATTATAGAAAGAGGGAACAAAGTTGGAAAACTTAAAGTGTAGGAGAAAGAGAAAACTCGCTATCTTTAGGTGCTGAATGAAAGCCATAAGGTTATAGGTAGAGTATGTGTGAAGTAATGGGAAAAAGACAAAGTTTCAGGAGATGGTCGTGGACGAGTAAAGACTGGAAAACATAGCATTTTAAAGTAATTTCTGTGTTTGCACTTAATTGTTATGTATAATGGGAAGTCATAGATAGATTTTAAGCAGGAGAATGACATGATCGCAGTTACATTTTAGGAAAAAAAATACTTTTACCTTGGAGAAAGTAATAAATGGGACAAAACTGGAGACAGGTCAGTCAGTAGGGTGCTGTGGCAGGAATTTAGATGAGAAGTGATAATCTGTTGCTAGTGGAAGTTTTAAGAAGCAGCACATACTTTGGCCTAGGATATTAGGGAGAACTTGTTGAAAACTTGAATTGACTAATTTCATGCTGCCCTTGAAGTTTGATGCCTGAAGATGAAGGAAAAAATATTTAAAATGATGAAAGTGCAGGCTTAGGGGTGCAAGCATGAAGAAAACAGCAGAAGAATTTCTAAGTTTGATTTGGACAAAAGAATGAGGTATATGAAGTGGAGTGAGGCCAGAAAGGTAAGGCTGGAAAGGTATTGAGAGACGATCATGGGCAGCGTGGAGGCCCAGAACTTTAGTTCATTAGGCAAGAAAGAAGCCATCACAGGCTTTTGAGAAGGAAAGTTCTATGATGTGATTTGTCCTTAATGTCTCTGGACAATAATGTGTAAGATAAAAAACAATAGTGTATATAACATCGCATTTCTCATTTCATTGTGTTCTACGCTCTATCCCTCATGCAAGAGGAAACATAAATTAAATGAATATAATTTAAATTCATTTAGCTTTTGAAAAATCTTTACATCAATATGATTGATAGGTACATATTATAAGTCAGATGAGATAGATGCAATACTTTAGTAAAAATAAATGGTCCTTAATTATTATTTTTAACCAAAATTTCTTGCTAAAATTAATTTTTAAAGTGCATTTAGGTATTTAGAATGTTTGTCATTAAAACATGATCTTGTAAAGATTCACCACACAGTGATGTGAAAAAAAATGTTGAATTAAAATTGGAATTTAAAACCTTTTTTAGAAGCAATTTGTGAAGGTATTTACATTTATTTAATTATACATTTGTACTTTAGAATTTAAAATTAAGTGGTACAGAACTTTTGAATTGTGCCCCACTTGTCCTTCAGAAATTTTTAAGAAGTAACATGACTCTTAAGGAAAAATCAAATCTCAGAAATTTGATATATGTGAAAATTAGATGAATGCTTTGTGTGAAGATAAAATGACAAATTTTAGTTATGGAGATTAGTCTGTTAATGATAATATTCATTTAATAAAATACTCGGAGTGTCTGAAATTACAAAATATCTATATGTGTATACATATCTGTCTTCTGGTGAGCATACTTAAGAGGTTAAATAAGAGCTTTTATTATTTTTATTATTATTATTTTGATTTGTGTTGTTACAACTTAGTTCAGTAAATGCTGACTATAGATAAATTCTGCCCTACTTTTGAATAAAATACATTTAAAACTGATTTAGAAAAAAAAGGTATAGATAAACCAATTTTTTTTATGGCTCAAGGATTTTCTTTTGATGTGTCGCCAAGGTCAGTCTAAATTGTTATACATTTTCTGCTTATACAGTGGTTTTTACTCTGCAAGCTAAATTGAGAATAGAGCATAACCTCTTGGAAAATGCCTTCCCTGACACATTTCATTTTCTGTAATTGTGACAGTGGTTATGTACCATTGGATTGAGTTTATTGCCTTTCCGCATTAACTTTGCCATGCTCCAATAATGTGGTTTCAGATTGGAAAATGAGGATCTTACCGCACTGGGAAAATAAAATTTGATGTAATGGATGAAAGTAAATTCTATATTACTGTTACATTATACATGTAATGTTTTACTTTATATTATTTATAAATATAAGTAAAATGTCACATTTTATTTTTAACCTACACATATACTTTTAATGCAGAGCTGAGACATGAGTGTTATTTGACTCTGAAAAGTTTTTTTTTGACTCTGAAAAGTTTTGAATGACTCATCTGGGCTTTTAATGTTTCCTTTCGGATATTCTTCTGCTGCTTAGTGGTCCATGTTTCTCAATAATTTTCTTAGATATTAAAAAATCTTCAAGAAATATAACTTCATAGGTAATAATATCAACTATAACCTTTGAGCTTTGCTAATCAAATCCTTCAAATAGTTACGAGTTTTGATCATATTCCTGCTCTGTCATTCAGGAGTCAGGCAATAAATGTTCATTTTCTGGCTTTTTCTTTTTTTTTTCCTCTTCTCTTTCTCCAAAATTCCTTCTGGAGATTTGTTTTCTATTACTTTCTACTTTTTATATCTTGCATTCTCTACTAGCTACTTGGCTGTTTGGGGGAGATATCTTTCTTTGAAAGTTTTGGGTTTTTTTGAAAATGATAATATACTTTCTCCACTTATCTCTCAAAGTTATTCTGAGACTTTAAATAGATAATGTATTACAGACTTGAAGTCCTGTATAAGAAAACATCTTCAAATTTAATGTCTTTCTGAAATATACTTTGAAACAAAGACTATAACAAGAGACAAAATAGGACCCAGTAAACTCATTTCTGGGTACTTAACTGAAGAAAACCAAAACACTACTTTGAATGCACATGTGCATCCACATGTTCATTGCAGCATCATTTACAAATAGCTAAGATATGGAGACAACCTTGGTGTCCATCAATGAATGATTAAAGTGAATAGTTAAAGAGATGGTAGAAATATTACTCGCCATAAAATAAATTTAAAAAAAGAATGAAATCTTACCAGCTGCAACAACATGGATGGACCTAGAGGCTATTGCTCTGAGTGCAGTAAGTCAGAAAAAAAAAATGCAATATGATTTCACTTACATGTGGAATCTAAGGAACAAAATAAAACAAACAAATTCTTCAATACAGAGAACATTTTAATAGTTACCGGATGGGAGGGGGTTTACGGGTGGATAAAAAAGTCGAAGGGATTAAGAAGTACAAATTAGTAGTTACAAAATAGTCATGGGGATGTAAAGTACAGCATAAGGAACATAGTCAAGAATATTATGACTATGTATGGTGTCAGATGAGTACTAGATTTATCGGGGTGATCACTGTAAATTATATAAATGTCTAATCACTATGTTGTACACCTGAAACTAATATAATATTGTATGCCAATTATAATTGAAAAATAAAAAATAAAAAAAACTCATTGTCTTTCATTTTTCACTCCCCTATGCCCACTCCTGTGCCACATATTTGAAAATATGGACTTCAAAGGTTTTACTTCCAATATTTTTTCTTAAAAAATGTTTGTTAATTTTTCTGTGTCCAGCTTTAATTCACTAGCTCTTGACAATACTCTTAATTTTATATTTTTAACTATTTTCTGTAATCTATGCAAATATACCAATAACTTGAAAATTATTTTAATTTAAGAGGAAAGTATAAACTAAATTTTACTCAAAAACTGTAACTTTCAGTGTTTACAGAATATTGTAGATACCTTCATATGGTTTCTCACATTAGAAATTTGATCATATTGAAAACTTCTAGAGTGCAGAGGTTATACATGGCATTAACTTTTAAAAATGGCATTTAGAAGAATCTCATACCTATGTGGCTACTTACTGTGGTAGAAGGTACCCTGAGTTAGAGTCCAGTTCCAACTCTTACTGGCCATGCTATTTTTGCCAAGTCAGATAGTATTCTTAAGTGAAATTTTCATATTTACTGTATATGAGTAATAGTCCTTTCCCCAGTTTTTGCTAAAGCAAAAAGAAATTAATATTTTATAAAATTATGAAGTGCTATAATGTAAAATACAATGATTTTGAGAAATAAAAATGATTTAAGTATCACAGTCTCATCATTTTTATTTTATTAGTATTTAATTTATGTCATTTCTCAGTTATGTTTTTTTAATGCTTCTGGTTATATCAAATTATAATATTTTGTGTCATTTTGCATATATATTTAGTAAAGACATATCCTTGATTATTCATTGTGTCTTTATTTTGTTTTATGATAGTAAAGCTATAGTCAGTAAAATCACTTCACATTGTTTATTCTTTATAGAAATAGACTTGTGTTTTACTTTTATTTATGGTGTTACATGCTTATCTTTGTGTATTTTAAAACACTCTGCTCTAATGCTGGGGTAGCCACATAATATATGGACTACTTTTTATTGATACCAGTTTGGAAAGAAAATATCTAAAAGATCATATGTCCTCAAAACTTTTGTGAAGTTACAATAAACCTCTTCTTATTAATTTACCACAGAGTTGATCTCACTCTCTGGGGATTTATGTGATTGATTCCTGAAACCAATGGAGCAAATCTTAGTCAGTCACTCTTAGTAAAAAGAGTCAGTATTTGCAGAGTTGACTTTACTGTAGAAGAATGTGTTGCATGATATTTCAACCTGCTGATTTAAAAATATGTCAAGTGATAGAGAAGATTGGGCTGTTGAATTTGAGAGAATTAGGACACATGGTGACTACAGATACAGACTTCACGGTCAGATTGCATGATTTTAGAATCTATATGCCATATCTTACTTGCATGATTCTAGACAAGTTGATTAACTTCCCTTTGCCTTGGTACCCTCATATGTAAAATGGAGGTAGAAATTTTACCTATCTCTTTTTCTTTGTGGGAGGATTAATTTAACAATATTAAAATAAGATAGTAGAGTGAGTTTGCTTAGTATAATATCTAGTACTTGAGTGCCACCCAGTAAGTATTACTGATTGTTATTGTTATAAATCATGAATAATACAGAATTCTTAGTTTGAATCATTTTTGAAAACTAATAATGCATTAATATAGGTAATATATACTAACTTCCTTAGACTGTCTAAAACTATAGACCAAGGATGGGCTCATGTGAAATTACAATGAAATTTTATTAATTAGTAGCAGAAATGAGGCGGCTTCTTCAGTTTCAGCAAGTTTTTAATTAGCAAGAGCAAGTTTAGAATGACTAGAATGAATCGAACATTGTATTTACTTATGCCAGTTTGGAGGGATTACATTCAAAATTTATAATTTTTACGTTTAGTTTTGCCAGCCAGATGGAGAAGAATTCACCTAATCTTTCACTTTAAATGCTATAAAATGTCGTAAAGTACTAATAAGAGTAAGAAACTTTTCTGTAACTGAGTAAGCCACAGTCATTTATAACGAAGTTTCTTTTGAGCTGGCCTATGACCTGAATATAGTATTCAATGTTCAGAATATCCCTCTTAGGTCTTATTTTATCAACAGTTATATATTTAGCTCCTAATTAACTTAGGCCTTGCCTTTTTCGTTGTTATGCTATATTCGAAAGCGTTATTCAATAGCTTAATCATTTTATAAGCCATCTTCAGTAAAGCTTTACATTGGCCTACAAATAACTGACAAGAGCAATTAATTATTGTGATTTATCAATGAGAAGCAAAGACTAGAGACTAATATACTACGCATCTAGTGCAAAAGAGACTATATGAATTAGTTTTTAAAAACAGTATGAATAAGAAATTAATACTTTATCATAAAGCAAACTGTATGAAATCATTTTAAATCAGAATAACTTTAAATTAGAAAGTTTGATTTAAATTTACAATATGTGTTCTCCCAAATAATATCGTGTGAATTAGGCATGCATTTGGTTTCAAATAGAAATTCCAACCAGTGGCTTCAACAGCTGAGTTTTATTTTTCATCTGTAACAAGATGTTCAGAAACAGGCAGTCAGGCTGGTCCAGCTGCTCAAAGATGTAATCAAAGACCAGACTTCTCCTGCTTTGCCATCTTTAACGTTTGTCTTTCCTGCTAGTTGTCATGACACTGCTGCACCTTTGGGCATCATTTCAGAGTAATAAGCAGAAAGAGAGGAGAAATAGAGTAATGGGGCTTTCTCCTGGAGAGGCTTTGATGTTGCATTCAGGAAAGGACATTTCCTAGGAAATTCTCTCTATTGCATTGGTCAGAGCCTTCTCCAACTCTCTTGCCCCAATTGGAGGAGTTTTAGGGATTGAGTAATTTTTGCTGTGCATAATTTCTTGGTTTAAATACAGCTGTTTTGTTTTGTTTTTCGATAAAAATAATGGGATGGGAGAATGGATAATTTCAGAAAAAAAGGAAATCCTTGCTTACCCAAACTTTGAAAGTGATCTTAACTTTTAAATGAATTTTTTTCTACTTAATAAGTTTAAAATGCAAATACTCAAGACAATTAAATTTGATGTTGAATCTGGAAAGTATTTTTCCTGTAAATATCATGACAAAGCTGGTTGTTCATGATAAAACTGGTTGCTTAAATGTCATTTCAGTTGCTTCCTAATGTTTGCTTAAGCATATATTTTTTTTAGAGATATTTAAGCATAAATTGGAACTCTACATAGTATGTTGACATACAAAACTAAAAAGATAAAATTGCAAATAATCAAATGCAAGAGTTTTATATTTTTTTCTGTAAAAGCTAATGTTAAATACAAAAAGTTACTGGTAGAGGTATATTAGAATTATTCAGTTTAGTGATTTGGTTTTTACTCAAATAACCAAACCTATAATGCTTTTTAATATGAAATAAGACTGAGGTATAACAAAAGAAAAGCAGCATCATTTTTTTTCACTGCCTCGTACTTTTGCAACTGTAATGTTAAAGCCCATATTAAATGTTATAGAAATATCCAATTTTATTTTTATGCTTAATTGCGCATTCATATAAGGAAGTTTTTTCTCTAAAACATATTTTAGTTTGAATCTCAACACAGATTAAAAATGTCCTTCTAGAAGATGATTTTTTATCTACAATATATTGTTAAATCACATACTTCAATAAGCTACAATTGTTCCCTACTTAAGGTGTTGTACAATGAGCCTACTGAAACTTGAAATCACATTTAAAAATTAATTTAGCAAAATTTTTTTCAAAAAAAAAGAGAAAAGCATATAAATGAAGTATACTTTAGAGGAAAGTCTGATTAAATGTCCCTGAGAGTTTGAGGTCAAGGCGGCCTATTCAGATGAAGTGTTACTTTACCAGGAATTGAAAAGATGAATAGAATTTTACCTAGAATTCTACATAAAACACAAAGTAAGAGATGAGATTGCCAGATCATGAAAATATTCAAATAGCTCCTTTAGGATTAGCAGAATTCTCAACAGTTTTGAAAATTCAAATCGATAAGGTAAAATTTTGTTAAAATTACTAGAGTCCATTGCCTGTCTTAAAAAGTTTTTG
>NW_006442484.1:29772975-29799113 GCF_000325575.1 Pteropus alecto
ATACTTGAGTTGTCTAAGCCAGATAAAATCTTTGGGTATCTTTTTAATATAGATAACTAGCTGTTTTTGTTTATAAAATTAGAGATTGCATTTATGTATTTCTGTCTTATACAGTTGTCATGAAATTACTTTTTCAAATAGGTGACAGGTGAACAGATCTTGCTGTGGAAAAAATAAGTTTTTGTCAGTATTTGTTCAAATAAAATAATTCGATTATGATTATGATTATGAGTATTATTCTCGGGTAAACTTTTTTCTACTAAGTGAATGAAAATGCTAATTAATTTTAGTGGGTCTTTTTGTGGCAAAAAATCATTGTAATGCTCCACTGACATTTAATGCTAGTACAGTTACTAAATATAGATTATGATGTGCCGGGAAAAAAGGTGAAACCTGTTAAAATACACCTTTTATTACTCATAACCTTCCCATGAGTTAGGCATTATTGTCTCATACCCATAGATGACAAAACAATCTGAGAGTAACTTGCTTTTTATATGTCAGAGTCTCCATTTGTGAGACTGTGAAATAAGCCAAACTACCCATCTACCTAACAGGTTAAAAAGTACTAGTAGTACAATTTATTCTTTTTTTCCTGCCATTATGAAACTCTTTGTAGAGGTACAGCTTAGTAAGAAGAGAGTTTTGTGCCTTGTCTGAGTCTACATATCTTTGTATTTTAAATTTCTAAATGTCCTAGATTTCCCAGGACAATTTTGTTGCTATGGAATTTGTCATCATTCCCTAATTAGCATAGTATTTATGGGTTTTTCTGTTTCTATATCCTCACTTCCTTTTCTTCATGGCAGTCCATACTTTTCCTACCCTTTGGTGTTTAGATAAATGAAAGACAATTGCAGACTTCAATGGACTCTTTAGAAACATAAAAACATTTTACGGGGTCATATTTTGGAACAAGATTTAAAAGATTTGTGACTTTAATCATTTTTCCTTTTGTATCATCACTTTGTTTGAAGTTTTTCCTGGACAAAATGCCACACTGGCATCCCAAGTACCTCATTAACTGTTCATTTCTGCCTTCTTTATGTTTCACTAACTGCCCATCAAAATTCAATGTGTAGCTCTGAGCCTGCTCCAAATAATGTAGTAAGATATCATTCAATAGCATGTATTATTTACAGGTCACATGAAAGTACCAGGGATTAATCAAGGATGGAAAATATAAAACACATTTAGCATTTATTGGTGATTCATTTTTAAAGTGTAAAATAAATCAGGCATTTAGTACATTTCTAGGAAACAAAGGCCAAGTCTGCCCAGAACAACATAAGAAAAAGCAAACAAGTAAAACTTTAGCAATGATTTCCGGTTTTACCTATTGGTATGTGTATATGCATTTGTTTTTTTAAATCTACTTTTCTTTACACAGACTTAGAGATTAAAACAACCAGTTTACCTATGGTAAGAACTCATTTTGAGTATGGAAACAGTTTCTATCTCTAGCAGATTCTGTTTTACATTTTTTAATTACAAATTAAATTGTTATTTTTAATTACTCTATTTGGAGTGGTTATCTACCCTTAAACCTTAAATTTGCAAGTGATTTTTTTTCTTACTCCATATTAATTATAAATTTAAATTTAAAAGGCATACTTTAAACCTTAAATTTGCAAGTGATTTTTTTCTTACTCCGTATTAATTATAAATTTAAATTTAAAAGGCATAGAATTTTACCTTCTGTAAATTTAATCCTTAGAATTTTGCTTTTCATTGAGATTTAATAAATATTTCAATGAATGGTCAGCTTTATTTCCATGTTGCCTTGAAGAGAAAAATAATTTTTTTCTAGGAAAATAAAATATAAAATAAATTTATTCTGAATATTTTTATTATTCTTATTTAAAAGTTGAGGCTGTGTTATAGATGGAGGAAGAAGCCTGAGTCAGTGATATCTGCTTGTGTTGTCTCAAGTGAATGCTTTTATCATAAGAAGTGACATGAAAATTCCCTTGCCACCTTGAATTTCAGAGCTGAAGTTTAAAGCTGAAATTAGTGACTGATAGGGCCTCTCATCATAAAGAAGTGCTAGATACATTCATGTAAGACTTTCAAATAGCCATATTGGTTCAATGACTACTAAACACCACTGCCAACTTCCATTCTGAAGAGTATTATTGAGATTTATTAATGTAGTGTATGTCAGTGCGTTGGAGGGTTTGTTGTCCTGAGGCATTTCTCCATCCTATCTCATAGGAGACTGAAGAAGAGAAATCCTAATGAGAGTCCCTGAGGAGATTACATATGTTTGAAATTTGGTGAATGTAAGTGAATCTCCTCTATCAAGAGAAGATCCAAGTTTAAGGAGCCTAAAGCTTATATAATACAGGGTTTGGTTACATTACATTTTATATTACTTTTGCAAATTTTACAAATTATTTGACTGTGTGAATGCATTTCTAAGTCCTTTTACCGAGATTTGGAAGGGGCTCATTTCGAAGGAGTCCATGCTGAGCTTAAACTTCCTTATCGTAATGAATAACTCGTCTCTAATATAAACTAATATTTGCTTCTCACTTGCTGTATTTGTGGAAATTCATGGAAATTTTCTAGAGGTGACAGAATTCTGCAGGTCTGAAAGCAGCTAATGCATCTAGTGTTTTGCATAGTGAGGATGCCTTAGTTTTCAGTAAGCTAACTGTGCCAGAGGAAGCAGGGGCTTCACCTGTCCTGAGGGGAATCCCACCCCAGAAGGCTGACTGGTGGAGGGGAGGACATCTTACATTAAGAAAATCTTGATGATAATTCCCTGTGGTTAAGATCTTAGAAATAAGTCATTAAAGCCCCCACAAAGGAAGTGAATTAGTGAAGTACTAATGATAAATTACGAGGTACCTCAAAACACACAGACGCACGCACACACACACCTATGTTCTATAAATGAACCAGCAACTAATGATTGACAGAATGGAGAACAAGACAATCAGCTTGTGTTAAACAAGAGAGAACTGGAGAGGTATCAGTATTTCACTGCTCTCCCTCTAATCCCTCCTCCCACAGCTTTTTCCAATTTTTGCAGAACCAGCAGATGGAAAGAGGGTGAGAAAGGAGATAGGAGAGTGAAAAATCAGACCACTGATATGAAATGAAAAAAATTAAATTTGAGCTTGAAGTTTGATTTTAGACAAAACTGAACCATTTAGTAGTAAAGGTGAATTGTGATTTTTGGTAAAAGGACTGTTTTATACATGAAAGTTACCTGAAAGGTGATTTCATTTATGTTCAGTTAAGTAATAGTGACAACTTTAGCTTGCTGGACTTTGCACCTCCGTGTGGGCCTGTCTCCAGGTTACTGGAATGAATATCTTAATCTGTGTTCGTGTTGACACAAAGCATCAGCCTGGCAGGGTAAGAATAGGTTTAATTATGTGGCAGCTTTTCTCCAAACATGAAGAACACTGGAAATATACTTAGTAAAATCCCATATTATTTTGTTTTCATCTGAGATGTAGTTAATTAAATTTGCTTGAATAGTGACATTAATACAAAATGTCCAATTTAAAAATGAAACTAGGAGTATATAGAGATGTTTTCAGTTCTGAAAAAGTTTAGTTTTTCTTTAATGTTGTCATAACTGGCTTCATTTCGTTATCATTTTAATATTTATTTCCTCTAGAACAGTCAAAATTTTAAAGAAAGTTGTCATTGTATGTTTTTTACTCTTCTTCCCCCCCATAACATCTTTTAGGAGAAGCAAAAGAGAACTCAGAAATTTTAAGTTTGTGTGACAGACCTTGGACTGTTTCATAGAAAGCAATATGGCTTGGCTTAAGCAATTTGAGTTCTATTCCTCTAATTTGACACAATAAAATATGTAATTAATTCAATTGTGAAATTTAAGTTATAATTCTCGACTATTAGTAAAAGACTACCATGTTTTTGTTAATTTCCTAGGACAGTGTGTATAATTTATTGTGGCATTCATTGCTTTTTGGAAACTTGCAGTGTCTTTTGAATCATTCTGAGAGTTTCTGTTTTCTGTGCTCCTTCCTCTTTCTCTCGGGTAGCTTTAAACTATATACAGTTTTCTTGAATTTATCATACATTGGTTGGTATAGTAAATCATAAACTTAATTATCACAGCTTCTGATACAGGTCATTTTAACAACCGTAGCCTGAGCCTATTTCAAAGAGACAGTCAAAGATTCTTGCCATCTTATCTTGCCTTTTAAAGTGGAAGAAAGTGACAGGGAGTCACTAGTCCTAAGTAAAAGCCAACAAAACAAAATAAAAAAACCTAAGATTGGATTCTGCTTGTGGCCACCCTGGTTTGACTTATTCTAGTATCATTTACCAACCTTGAGGGTTTACGATGTGTGTGTTTAATGAAACAATAGAAATTGTAAAGAGTAATGAGTGTGGGGAGAAAAGAACCGACTCTTCCTCTTGGAATTATATACATGTGAAAGAAAAAAAAACTTCCATGTGTGCAAAGATAGACAAGGTCTACTCTCCCACCTGAAACATAAAAAGTTTCACAAACACAGCAAACTGTATGAAACAATAATTTTCAAGACATTGGATGTCAAACAAGGAAGGACAATGATCCTGAAGGGACTTAAAAAACGAGGTGCATTCTATGACTGCCCCTGCTTGCTGCCTGCACAGCTTCTCAACTGTGGTGCAGAGAGGGGAACCCCAGGTGGAGTCTGGGGCTTTCCCTAAATTGAGGAGCAGAACTGGAGGCCCAGAGAGGTTCAAATGGCTGAAGTTTACAGGGCAGAATACAGGAAAGGAGAGAGCTACACTGAGAAAGAAATCCGGAGATTTGCAGAGGTCCACAGTCTTCAGCTCATGCACATGAGGAAACTACTCAAGGCTAGAGAAAGAACCATTCAAAAGGATTAAAAAGAACAATAACTGGAAATCACAAAATGCCAGGAAGACTTCTTGCTCATACTTGCCAGTTAAAAACCTATTAATTCATGGGGCATCGCATAGAATATTCAGTACTGGGAAAGATGTACAAAAAAGTATACAGAGGAGTACTCAGAATCATATTCCAAGATATAATCCACCATATGTGCTTTGAAAAATATGATCTTTCTGCACTTATTTTGCTATTTGGGAAATAATTCAGTATTTTCATTTGTGTTTGGCAACTGATTAATATGACATTATATAGGCACATGTATGAGTTTTCTTCTCTAAATAGAAATGAGAAGCAGTGAGGTGTGGAAATGGAAAAGACTGGCTGGCTGATGGGAAGAAACTCTTTTTCAATTTTGCCTTAGGATGAAGTGAAATAAAAGTGGAGAATAAGGATTTCCTGGAGTGAAGTAGAAGTTGAAGTTGATAAAATATTCACCTATGATACTCCTTTTATTAATTTTTCTCTTTGGATATTTTATTGTTTGTTTTTACTTATATAATAAGAGAAAGGAGGATATATTTGAATCTCTTTCATTAGTGATGTTGTCTTTTGTGGCTCATACCTCATTAAAACACAGTCTTTATTACTGATTTTATTTTCCTCTGAAACATTGAATAAGCCAAAACCAGTCTGGATTACATTAATACTTCTCACCTAAATCACAAATGGAAGCTTATATTGTTCTTTTACCTTTTACAATAAAGCAAATGACTGCTAGTTTTCTCTCATTTTACTTTTCATTTCTTGAGAGATCTTAGTATAACTTCTAACATTAGGGGTGCTGAATAAAGCTTTGTAGTCTGTTCTTCTTAGCAAGCTTAGATTTCTTGTATACAAAAACCTGAACAGAATTTACAAATCATTGGTTTTATCTTCATATAAAATGTTATATGATTTTTGAGGGGCATTTATGGTTAAATCACATACTTCCCAAGCAAAGAAAAACAAAACAACAGTCCTTAACATTATGAAGTTTAATTATAATAGAGCCCCTTCAGAGATTGCTATCTTGGTAACCAATGTGTTGGTTTATTGAGGTGTAGTTAATTGAGATTGGTAACCAATGTGTTAGTTTATTGAGGTGTTTGGCATCCATACTTTGTAAATAATACTTAATGTTTCTTTTCTTTCTTTTTTTTTTTTTATCAACTCATAACTTGGAGAATTCAAATAGAAGTATGGATTTTTAAAATTTATCTTGAAAAATTAAATTTGATGATATCAGCCTTGTTTTGCAGCTTAACAGAATCTGTTCCCTATACCTGGGCATTCTCTCTCCAAGTTCCCAGGGTCCTCATGCAGTTGGCTTCGCTCATTCATGTTACCTGTTTGGCACACTCTTTGAATCTGCAACCTCTCCTTTAGGAACTGAAGCAGCAATCAGCAAGCACACTTTCAGATTGAGCCTGGTTATAAAACAGCTGAAGATTGAAATCTTAAAAGCCAATTTTTTTCTCTAAAAATCCAAATTCAACAGTTCCTGAATGAGCACAAAATGTTTTATTGAAGGATATCTCTGTTTCTGGATCATAAATTCGTCATATAATGGTATTAATTACAGATTGTTTTTCATTTCTAATGCTGAATGCTACTTCTGAGTTATTAATTTTCATTATTAGATCTTTGTCAGTGTATTATTAAAATAAGGGGAGAGATTTCCTTATTGTTTTTCTTCAATTTTGCACAGTCATTGGAAACTGTTTTTAGTAATGGCTTCTGTTATTATTTTCTTGATTGATCATATGTTCCATGTTGTTGCCAATGATTAAAAAAATACCTCCTGGTCTCTTGGAAACTAGTTCAATACAGATTTCACCTCTCATCCCACAAACCAATATGTTAATTTTTGTTAATAGAATTTTAGTAGTATAACTATTTGATGGAAGCCATTCTTCATTAAGGAGGGTGCTTTTGTTTTCTCCTTATTACTTTGCTGCTGTTGTAGTGACTGATGCTTTTTAAGAGAAAAATTATAGAACTCTGATGTCACGCCCTAGATGAGACTTTCCAATTTTAGCATCTGTCTCCTTGGCACATTTCCTGGTGTTGACAGTTGGGTAAGAAGACACCCTTGGGTTTTATGAAGTCTTCCTGCTACAGATGGTGGGTTTTTGCTTTTAAAGAGTCAGCTTTAGCATTGACTTTAAAAAATCTTCTTTTGATTTTTTTTTTTTTGGTAAAAATTTTATATAATCAAAAAAAGACAAGTTTCTCAAAATTCATACAAAGTTATTTTACTGTGGTACATGATATGGAATCAAAACCACAAGTTTTGTATTGGCAGAATTGATCAGTTCTGGCTCTGCATTCTGCCAGACAGAAAATAATAGAAATTGCAAATAAAACCAAGATAAAGCTCTTCAGTCGTTTTTCTTCAGCTTTTATGCTAAGTACCAAATAGCTGCCTATTTTACTCATTACCACATAGCTTTCCAGAGACTCTCATAACTGATATTAATGTTGAGAGGATATTTAGTCTGTCTCTGTGCAGTACTACATCCATACTTTCCAGAAACACAGCTCGTCGTAATCTTAGGAAATGTTTTTTGAGTAATTACAATGCGTTAGTCCTTATTTTAAGTGTTTTCATATATAATTTAAACTTCTCATCACCTTTTGAGGTAGACACTGTTATCACATTTTACAGATGATGAACCTGGTTGTCAGAGAGGTTAAGTAACTTCTGCAAAGCCACACAGGTAGCTAATAGTGCACCTGAGGTATGAACCCTTATGGTATGATTCCAGGCCAAATGCTGGTAACCAGTATGATGTACTACTTAATTATCTCTAGGATATTGCCCTTTTGTGCATCATTTCTCTGACAAGTTTAATTTAAACTATCTTACAGAGAAATAAAAAATGTTTTGTTTAGCTTTGCTATATGATTTTTCCAGTGTTGTATTTTAATGAAAATTTTGTTTCTTTTTAGCCCTTAGGTCTTTTTTTTTTCTTGGCAGAACTTCCTTAAGTGGATGACAAAGAAATATTTATAATAAAAGTAATCTGAAATGAATTATTTTATCAATATTGAGACATGATCATTTCTTAATTCAAATCTTCTGCTTGTGGAAGGAGGTAGAATTGAATGAGAATTTGAGTAAAATATTTCCAGTATCTATATGGCCAATCATAGCTGCAAACATAACTAGAGTAGTGACTTGAGGTTTAGGATGACAGGTGAAACATATGAGTTTAGCTTTCTTCCTTCCCCAAATTTCATTTGAATGACAGAAAAAGCTATGTGCAAAGAAATGAGTCCATAAGAATCCTGGGAAGCAGTAAATGTTATAATCAGTAAATTAAGACATTTTGCTGAATTTCTACAATGTGTTAATCCTATAAAATGCAACAAGGGAGAAATCAGAGAAGAGAAATTTGGAGCACAAGAATTGAAGCCACAATTTGCTTCAGGACAAAGAGACATTGTCCAGTATGGAACTCATAAAAAAGTTCTTCCCCTTAGAGAACATGATATACAGGGATACTGAAGACAGTCAACTGAAGAGTTGGTCCACCTGGGCCCCTCTGCCCCTCTGCTGGCTCCAGTGTTTGTAACCCTGAGAAATCTGAGAGAGGAGTTTGTTGGCATAAGCAAAAATTTGCTGGTGTGGGATTGGGGAGAAAGATGTTAATATGGACTGAGAAATGAGCAAAAGAAAGCCCACTGACACTTCAGGACTTCACACTTATAAATTTGAGATACACTTCCTATTTGAAAGGGGCTCTAGATTACTTTATAAAACCCAGCTCTAAAATGCTTAACCTGATGAGGAAAGTTCATTTAGGGAGATGAAGTAATTACAGTAAATGGATAGGCAGAGATATACTAAGCTAAAGGAACTAAATAATTTTTTAAAATCAGGTAACATATAATTTAGAGATTAGTGCATTAAATAGCAAAACAATTGTTAAAAGGTACATTCTACCAGAAAATAGTACTGAAAACTTTTAGCCAATAAACAGAAGAAATTCAAAAGTGAACATAAAATGATTTTTAAAATTTATATAAATACAAAGGCAACTCAACAAATCTACAATGATACCATATTTCTGTCAAAAGTAATACATTAAACAACAACAAAATGGAAGTGGGATATAGAGGATATTATTCACAATGGTAACCTCTCGCAAAACTAGAATGTGATGTCACAACTAGGGAACTGACTCTGGAACAGTCAAGATACAGAACATTTCCATCACTTCACGGGTTACTCCTGTTGCCCTTTTATAGACACACCTAATTCTCTCCTAAGCTCACCCTTGCATGACACCTGACAATTACTCATCTGTTCTTTAATTCTCTAATTCTGTCATTTCAAGAATATCACATAAATCGAATCATATAGTATGAACATTTGGAGATTATTTTTTCCACTCAGCATAATTCTCTGGATATTCATACAGATTGTCACATGTATCAGTAGTGTGTTTCTTTGTATTGTTGAGAATTATATCAATTCCGTGGTATCGATTTAGCACAGTTTGTCTAACTATTCGCCCTTTTGGTGATATCTGGATTGTTTCTACTTTTTGCCTATTACAAATAAAGCTTCTATAAACAATCATGTACAAGGTTGTGTATGAATGTAAGTTTTTATTTCTCTGGATGACCAAGAGTATAATAGATGGGATGTATGCTAGTCGTGTTTAGTTTTTTAAAGAAAATGCCAACCTGTTTTCCATTATGTGTGAGTGAGTGATCTAGTCTCTTCATCCTTTCTATAGTATTGGTGTCGATGCAATTTTTAATTTTAACCCTTCCTATAGGTGTCTCATTGTGGTTTTAATTTGCATTTCCCTAATGGCTAAT
This sequence comes from Pteropus alecto, assembly GCF_000325575.1. Taxonomy (NCBI): domain Eukaryota; kingdom Metazoa; phylum Chordata; class Mammalia; order Chiroptera; family Pteropodidae; genus Pteropus; species Pteropus alecto. The sequence goes on from NW_006442484.1 coordinate 29,782,679, forward strand.
GATAGTTAACATATTTTCTTGGGTTTATTTGCCATCTTTATATCTGTATTTTTCAGTGAAATATCTATTAATTTCTTTTACCCATGTTCTAATTGGATTTTTTTTTTAATTATTGAGTTTTGAAAGTTCTTTATATCTTCTAGATAGTAGCCTTTTGTTAGAAATGTGATTTTCAAATATTCTCACCCAGTCTGCAGTTTATCTTTTTATCCTCTTCACAGAGTCTTTTGCAAAGCTAAAGTTTTTAATTTTGATGAGGTTTGATTGATCAACTTTTCACTCTGTAAATTGTGCTTTTGGTATCAAGTCTAAGAACTCTCCCTAACCCTAGATCTCAAATAATTTCTCCTATTTTTTTCTAACAACTTCTCAGTTTTATTTTTACATTTAAGTTTGTGAACAATTTTGAGTTAATTTTTGTACAAAGTGTCAGATTTAAATCAAGATTAAATTTTTTTCTGTGTGCCAATGGATGTTGAATTGCTCTAACATCATTTGTTGAAAGGAAGACCATCTTTCTTCCATTGAATTGTTTTTGTATCATTGTCAAAAATCAGTTAAGCATATTTGTGTGGGTCTATTTCTGGATTCTCTATTCTGTTCTATTCATTGAACTATGTGTCTATCCCTTTGACATTACCATTCTTGTTACTATAGCTATATAGTAAGTCTTAAAATCAGATAGACAGATTCTTTCACTTTTTTTTTTCAGTGTTGTTTTAGCCATTCAAGTTCCTTTGCCTTTTCATATAAATTTTAGAGTAATCTTATACATAAATAATTTTGCTGGGATTTTGTTACTAATTACTTTAAACCTATAGATCAATTCGGGGGATAATTGACATCGTTATTATTTTGAATCTTCCAATAGAGAAACAATGTATGTCTTTGTATTTATATATTTCATTCTCTTTGATTTCTTCCGTCAACATTTTAGTATACAAATTTTGTATGTTTTGTTTGATTTACTCCTAAATATTTATTTTTTTGGTTAATGTGAAAGTATCTAAGTGTTCATTGCTAGTATATAAAACTAAATTGATTTTTTAAAAATATTTATATTCTGCCTTGCTGTAGACTGAATGTTGGTATCCCCCTAAATTCACATTTTGAAACCCAATCTCCTGTATCATGGTAATTGGAGGTGGAGCCTATGTGAGGTGATTAGGTCATGAAGGTGGAGCCCACATGAATGGGATGAATGCCTTTATAAAGGTGACATCATAGAGCTCCCTTCTTTTCTGCCTCTTAAATTTGATGTGGTTTGTTTTATGGCCTAGTATATAGTCTATCATGGTACATATCCTGAGGGTACTTAAAAGAAATGTATATTCTGATGCTGCTAGGTGGAGTATGTTGTGAATGTTGATTAGATCTTGTTGGTTGATAATGTTTTGAGTTCTATATCCTTACTAGTTTTCTGTGTAATTGTTCCAATAACTGTGGAGAGTTTTGGTTTCCAACTACAGTTGTTGATTTGTATACTTCTACTTTTATTACTATTAGCTTTTGACTCATGTAATTTTCATCTCTGCTGTTTGATACATACATGTTTAGGATTGTTATGTCTTCTTAGTAGATTGGCTTTTTTTTCTTATCATAATTTGATGTCCTTCTCTGTCTCTGGTAACTTATTTCAGTTATTGTGTTTTTCAAATTTGACTCATCTTTATCTCTTTTATTTCTTTCCAGAGACATTTTTTTCTTCATTTTGTTTAAACATGTTTATAAATTCTCATTAGATTATTTCTAGAATGTCTGTTTTAAATTCTTTCTCAGAGAGTTCTAACGTTTTTGTCATCTTGGTTTTGACATCTATTGTTTGTCTCTTATTATTCAGTTTAGACCTTCTTGGTCCTTGGACTAAATATTGAACATTTAAAAAGATCCTAACCCTATCTAACTCTTCTGGTTTAGCTGGCTTCTTCTGACACTGCTTGAGTAGGGGGAAAGTGAGGTGAGAGTAGAAGTTCAAGTCCCCAGTCAGCCTCTATTGACATTGGAATTCCTCCTTATTGCTACGCAGGGATGGGAATTCTGGATCCCTGCTAGGCTTCCAGAGGTACCTCTCTGGTTAGGAGGTGTACGAATACCTCCTTACTGCTCCAGGTGGCCTCTACTGATTCTGTGGGTGGAGGGGAGTGACATGCTTATTGGTGGAAGAGTTGAGTCCTGTCTCTCAAGTAAGCTTCCTCTGACACTATCACAACAGGAACGGGGAAGGCATCTTGTTACTACCAGTTGAGAGTGTTAGTACAGATTCCCCACGTGATCTCCACTGACCCAGTGGTGGTGAGGGTGGGAAACCTGTATTCAATCTTCTCTGAGACCACTCTGGTGAGAGAGCTGGTGTACTTTGTCACAGCCAGATGAAGATGAAAATCCAGGTTACTCATTTTATGTTTGCTGGTTTGGGCGGGGTAAGGCCAGTGTTCTCTGTGTTATTTGATTGGAAAAGGGCAATAATTGATTTAAAGTTTTCTGTCTTGCTAAGCTATTCTTTTTCTTGTCCTCTGGCAAGAAAGATCAGGCTTTTGATGGGGCTTTTCTTCAGTTAGTGCCCATTGACATTTCTTGTTTAACAGTTCTTTTGCTCCAAGTCTAGGATATAAGGCCACAAAAAACCCCCAGTGAATAAATTACCGTGTCTTTCCTTGGGGTCTGAGATCCATTGCCATCTTGCCTTTTTCTCTTCAGTTTTCAAATCTTCTTATATTTGCTTTACATATAATGTTCAGAGTTTTTAGTTGTGTTTAACTGGAGGAACAAGGATAAGTATATATATTCCAACTTCCCAGAAGTGGAAGTGCCTCTGAACTTTATTTATAAAATGAATATAATATGATCTATTAGCTGAATACCTCCCAGAGAAATTTGTGACATTTTTGATTCTTAGACAAACATGTGTTAAAAATAATAAGAATGTGTAATAATATTTCCATTATCATTATTGGTAGTAAAGATATACATTATATATATATATATACACACATACATATATATATGTATATATATGTGTGTGTGTGTGTGTGTGTGTGTGTGTGTATATATATATATTTGAAATTTATTTATTTTGAAAAAGAATAACAGAAAGTACAAGAAAGTTCAAAAGGCTCCTAAAACCATGTAGGAAATTAATAGGCACCAAATTCTTTCCTTGATATTTTCTTGCTATAACTTCCTGGAAAATCATTTCTGAAATGTATTCCCTAAGTTATTACATCACAGTGAAATGGACATGGACGGTGCTTTTATCTAAATGAGTAATAACAGCATGTTGCTCATATCTTAGCAATAAAATCTAGTCTGCCTGTTGTAAAATGACAGTATGAGTTTCTAATAGAGAAGCTACTTCCTGCTGTTGCTAATGAATGAACAGAGAAGCCCTGGGTCACTCCTTTTGTACAATAGAAGGTATGTACCAACTTACAGTACTTTTTCATTGCATAAACCATTTTATAGTTGTACTTTATACTCTATTAGCTAAAATTGAATTGAAATTAATGCTTCTCTTGAAAAGTTAGTGTTTTAGTTGTCATAAAACATATATCTTTTGAGCTGTTAACAGTGATTTCTTTCACTTGTTTATCAGTGTGGTTAGGGCAACAGTCTCTAGTTCTTGTAGAATTATATGCAAAATAGAGGAGTTGTAAGAGAAAAGACTAAAGAATTCTTGAGGTAGCAATTGAAAAAAATTAATTAGTACTCTTCACGTTTTATCTTTTTGCTTATATATATTTTGTAACACTCCTGTAAAAGGTATATTTTTAAGAAGAAAACTAATATCCAGGATTTTGTTGTTGTTGTCGTGGACCCATTAGGGAAGAATGAACCTATTCTATTTTCTGCTCTTATTTTGGGAAAGTGGAGGTGGAGTGGGGTGGCAGGACATGACATTAATGTCTTTAAAACTCTGAGCTCTCCTTACATGACCTGCATCTGCACTCAGCACAGTAAACAGCTTCACAATTTCATGCCTGTTCCAGATAAGAAAAAGGAGAGGTTATGGCTTTAATTTCAAAAGGACAAGTAGCCCAACATGAAGTAATTTCTCAAGAGAAAAGAGCTGAAAGCTATGTCTAAGAAATGGCAAAACTTTGAGGCCAGAACACTAACTATAAAGCTCCAGAAGAAAGCCAGACATTGGATGGAGCGATGTGTGCCTGCTGGGAGCCAAATACCAAGGACCATGGCTTTGGAAAATAGGTGAAAAGATTCCAGTGCCCAAAGCAGGAAAGCAGTTCATCTACAAATGAACTACATGGATTTGGTCAAGGAGCATCTCTACAGTCACCAGTTCTCATTAAACCCAAAGTTCTTCAAGTTTTCTGGACAAATATGCCTTCATAAGACTCTAGTAAATCACTAGAGATCATTGAGGGTCCTTGCCTCTACTACCTCCCATCCAAAAATACAATACATGACTAAGTTAGAATTTCCTGTCATCCCTGTGTGACAAGAGGAAATAAACTATATTAGATTGTTTCGATTTTTGAAAAGTTGTAAAATATGACTTGTCTTACTTGAATGCCATTCATGAACCAAATAATTGTTCTTATACATATATCTATTAAGCAATATTTTTTAAAAAATAACACAACTTCTATTTTTTAAACCAATTTAAAATAGTTTGATTGATTCCCTGATTTTTTTCCCTTCTTCTCTTTGATGTGTTAGAAATATACATGTTGGCATCTTAGAGTAGGATGGATTACCTAGACTGTTCCCTTTAAGAACTGAAAAGTAGAAAGGTATATGTGGTTTTTTGTTACAGGCTGTTTATTTTCTTTCAAATTGTTACGGAATATGATACTGTCTAGTGAGAGAAGTAAGGAAGCAATTCCTTATGACATTTCTAGGATGTCTGGTGCCCTTTGTCCCATGCCTTGAAACCAAATTCATCTAGTTATAAGATCTAGTTTAGAATAAATATGAGTGAATTGAAAAATTATCAGTCATACAATGATTGACAAACTGTTAGAAACCTATAGTTTTCTTCATTCAGTTATGTTAGGAAATTAGAATAAGTAATAATTTACATGCTCAAGAAGCAGTGATAAAATCTAATTTTTCCTTCTGTTTTAACTAAAACTGTCAGTGGAGAAGACTCATAGACATACTAAGATTCACAAATTGTTTCATATGATTTTAAAAGATTGAACATTTGATAAATGTACTACAGATATGGACATATTAGCAATTATCTGTCAGCTACTTGACTTTTCCTTAGTGTGATGGTGATAAATGAAGTGGCTTGCAAAGCACTTTGCAAATTTCTGCTGACCAGACTTACTGCAACAGAGAACTTCCAATATTTTCATTATCCAGCATTAGCAGGAATCATTCCTAGTCCATTTTTAAAAATTATCAGTTGCTTTATATATAATAAGAATCACTTATTTTATTTTTGGTTGGAACTGAGAGTGGTGGGGTGAATTGTGTCGACATGGAAGTCAAGCTATTCTTATACAAGCTATTAATTTTGTATAAATTATCATTTAGGAACTTAGCTACTAAATACTAAATAATAGGTTCACTAACAAGTAAGAGACCATTCCAAGGCATTTAGACAATATCAAGTTACCCCTCAAAATTAGTTTTCTCAGATATCTACATTTGTAATAGGTTTTTTTACATGTCCATGGAAAAGTTGGATTTGCTCCGAAGTTTCCTGAGGTATACTCATCATGGTTCATGAAGATAGTTAACTTGCCAATCCCTAGAATGATAACCCAGTTCTCTGTAAGTTTCAACATTCTGTAGCTATGCTGTGGACAAATAAGCAAAAAAAAAAAAACAAAAACAAACAAACAAACAAAAACTTTGGTTGCATCTGATTATCATGTTACATAGATAGAACTTCTAATAGTTGAGCTCTACAAGAATGTAACTATTCTCAGAGGGTTGTAACCCAAAATATTTTGTCCTTTGCTTTTCTGTATTTTAAACTGTGCTTGAATACTGGTTTTATTGCTTAGTTTTATGACCTTGGAAAAATATCATGACCTCTCTGATATTTATTTCTCTCATCTGTAAAATGGGAACAGGTTATTTCTTAGAAAGTGGTGGTGAGTTATGTTAACCACTAAATACATTTTCACTCATTTACCTTTGTATAGACTCAAAATTGTGAAAATTATGCTCTTTAATTAAGATGCTACATTTCCAGAAGTTATATTTTTCTTATATTTCTCCCTTAACGGTTTTGAACAGTAAAGCTATAAAAATATTATGGCCAACATATAAATGAGATAGGTCCATGTAAAGAAATTCTTTATATTTTATTTGAACACGATTATGCAGCTATGACTAATCAGGTGATCAATTAGCACAGCCTTTATTTTAGCTTTAAAATCTATAGGGTGGGATTATAAACTTTGCTAATTCATAATAGTATTGTACTAATTATTGCTAATATGATTAAAATATATGAATAAACTTTTGGGTAAAACAAATTTATGTAAATTATGAAACTTTTACAAATTCAATGTTTTGTTATTACTTAATACAATAGTGACATTCCAAAAACTGACTAGAATTCTTTATACGTGACTTTCTATAAAATTGTTTTGCAATTACACCATTTATTGGAATAAGTTCTGAACTGCGGTATAATTTTTTTGTTTCATGCCAGCCTGGCATAAACAAAAAGAAAACACATAAGCAACAACAGCAGCAGCACTATGTTATTAATTTATTCTCAATCTCATAGCTGCTGTGCCTCTTATCCAACTTTATCATAAAAGAACTAAAGACGTGGTTTCGATTTATCTTTGAAGATCTGTTAATAACCAGAGGCTTTTGCTAGTTTCCCTTACATTGTAACTCTTTTCTCCATAGATCATGAACAGAATTAAAAAAAAAAAATAGTGTAACTTGTGTAGCTAGGGTGACAACAAAAATCTTCATAATTGTGTATATTTTCTAGTCTGAATGAGTATTTTTCACTTTTGCCTTCAGTGATAAGAAATTATTTTCCTTCATATAAACTTTGAAAACTTATTTGTGGGACTTTAGCTTTGTATATGATTATTATAATTGCAAAAAACTGTATTATGCATATTGTTTTAAAATTATAACACTAGGATGGATATTTATTTTTCTACTTTTTTGCGATAGAAGTTCAGCCTGTTGACATTTGGCCTTTCCCCCCCCACCCCAACATATGCTATAAATTTCCCTGTAAGGTAGACTTTCTTCTAAGAAAAGTTTTAACTGTATCTCACAAATTTGAATAATAAAGTTTTTCATTAAATATATAAAAAAATTCTAATTACCATTTTTAAGCAAGGATATCTAGAACTTTTATAATTTCCCCAAATATGTGACATTTCTGTTTAAATTTTATTGTTAATATCTACTTTAATTGCTTTCCAGGCAAAGAGCATTCTCTATATGATTTGCACTCTTTGAGCTACAATACATATCTTTATTCTGTGATCCTTTCTGTGTACTGATTACAGTTCACTTTAAATGATTGAAATACTAAAATGATTTCTAATAATATGTAATGAAATCACAGAATTATATCTTCTGGGAAAAAAAATAAGATGATTGTTTGCTCCTATTATATTAGTTTGCTAGGGCTGCCTTAACAAAGTGCCACAGACTGGATTGCTAAAACAACAGAAATTTGTTTTTTTTCAGTTCTGTAGGCTAGAAGATCAAGATCAAGGTGTCAGCTGGGTTAGTTTCTTCTTATTTCTCTTTCTTCGGCTTGTAGATGGGCATCTTCTCTCTGTGGCTTCTTGTGGTCTTCTTTCGATGTCTCACTAACCTATTTCCTCTTTTTATGACATCAGTCATGTAGGAGTAGGTCCACCCACAATTTTGTTTTAACTTACATCTTTAAAGACCTCCTCTCCAAATACAGTCACATCCTGAGGTATTGGGGGTTAGTTAGGACTTCAACATATGAATTTGGGGCAGTGACAATTCAGCCCATAACATCTATTAAAATTACTTTTTACTCATTTAAAGAAATGCAGCTTCTTTTATTTTTATTTCAGTTAATTCTTTCTTTTAACTATGTATACAAGTGAAATAAATGCCTTTGTGTTATTATGAGTGCAGAATAAAACATATTGTTAAATACAGAAAAAACATTTTGTGTACTTAAATTGAGGTTGCTTTTCTTTTAAAATAGACTATTGCCAAAAAAAATATTACAACAAAAAATAATTTTTCTATGCAGCAGCAATAACTAATTAGGAAATATGGTAGAAAAAATCAAAATCATTCAAATAATAACATAAACTGCCACATAAACTACAAAATACATATGAATAAATCTAAGAAGGAATGAAGAATATACACAAAAGTATGAAGCTGTCTAGAAGGATATAAAAATCTTGAGGAAATGTAGAGAGATATGTTTCTAGTTAAAACTAAACTTTATGGATGACTAGAGTTGATAAAGGAGAAAGGATTAAGAAGTACAGTCACAGGGATATAAAATACGGCATAAGGAATATAGTCAATAATATTGTAATAACTATGTATGGAGTCAGATGGATTCTGTACTTATTGGGGAGATCAATTTGCCAGTTATATAAATGTCCAATCACTATGCTGTATACTGGAAATGAGTATGATATTGTATGTCAACTGTAATTGAAAAAAAACAACAACAACCTGAACTCTGTTATGTAAAATATTACTTTACTAAAAATAATCTATTTGATACATCTTTAACTATAGGAATAGGAAATACAAATTTTATTTGATGATAATGATAATCACGGTAATAGCTAAACGCTAGCTTTTTCTGAATACTTACTATTTGTAAGTTCCTAGAGTTTCTCAAATATGTGTTATTTGTTAGATCCAAACACTTCTAAAATATTCACTCTTTTTAAGATCCTATGTAAACCTTTACACATCTCTATATGTTTGTCTCCTCAACTGTAAAATTGTGATGATGATTGTTCGAGTAAGACATGAAGTGTTAGGAAGTTTGGGATTCTATTAAACTGTTGAACACAAAGATATAGAACTAGAAATAAGTAAAAGAAGCTATTGATAATATGACTAGATGCAAATCAAATCTTTTGTAACATAGAAACATCATGACTAGAGTTGAAAGATGGATGGAAGTCAGAAAGAAAACATACATAATATACAGTGAATTATGTTGTCTAAAACATTTAATAGATATAACCAATCAGACAGTTTAATAGAAATAATTTTAAGCAGTTTTTTATGTAGTGGTTATTGTCCTAAGAAAACAGTTGTATTTGGTTGATATTACTGTTGACCTCAGATGAAGACACTAAATCTTCTCTTACTGAACACAAATTTTGTCTAATGAATTATAATGTGATGCCCATTATTTTGTAGTACATCTTTTTGAGCTATTGAAATACTTATTTATAATGGATTGCTAAAATCATAATTATGAGGTCAAAGGCCAATTATATGACATCTCCCTGTTGGTTCCCTTGCAAGTTATACCAACTATACCCCCCAATAAGTGAATCGTAGCAATGTTTATTAGTAGTAGCATTTCTAACTCGAAGCCATTTAAAAACAGTATGGCATGTTACTTATTAAAATTGCGTTGATACAAAAATTAGGAAAAATGTCTCCTTTATTTCATTTGTTGTTTATTTATTGCTGCCTTTACCCAGATTTAAGATAGTAAAAAATTATCTTAGTTGTAGAATTTGTTCCAGATCTAAGCACTGAAGCATAAATGCCTTGTCCTTCACCCAAGTTTTAATTTCCAGTGGGAATTTTTTTTCTCATACTTATTCTGATTTAGCAAGCTACAGTCCAGAGGTATTTTTTTGGTTTGTTTTAACCATGTCAATGGCTTTTACTCACAGTTTTAAAATTGCATTTTGAAATCTGACAACTCTGAAAGAAAGGAGGTGGAAAAAGACTTCCAGAGGCCACTGTAGGGTTGGGGGAAGGAATGACTTTGGGCATTAGTATATGACATTTTAAACATCATTCAGATAATATTTCAAAAAATATATATTTACTTCAATTATACAATTCATGGATGTATATTTAGCCATACATTTCCTTATTCTTTCTTTAAAAAATTATTTTGTAATAATGTTACATTTACAGAAAAGTTATATCAGTAATATCAAGAATTCTCACTTACACCTCACTTAGCTTTTCTTGATATTAATATCTTTCATACCTATAGTATAATTGTCAGAACCAGAAAATTAGCATTAACTCAATAATTCTTTACCGCATACCTTATTTGAATTTTGCCAGTTTTCCCCACTAATATCTTTTGTAAAAATAAACTTTTATTTTCGAATAGTGGTGTTTATAGAAAAATTGCAATGATAAACAAAATCCCCATTTATTTCTAGTTTGTATCATGAATAGTGTTGACTTGTATTAAATACCATTTCTGCATCTATTGAATACTCATATTTTTTTCTTTATTGAATTAATGTACTAAGTCACTTTGATTTTTAGGTATTTAAGCAACCTAATATTCTTTCGATAAACCTTGAATAAACTTACCTTCAAAAATACCTTAATATATGGTATAAAGTTCTTCTTATATAATAGTAAATTTGATTTGGAATTTACTTGGACTTTTCATTTATTTTTATAAGCTATATTAGCCTATAATTTGATATATTTTTTCCATGTTGAGAATGCTTAAAATCTACTCTCAGCAACCTTCAAGTATACAATACCATATTAACTATAGTCACCATGCTATACATTAGATCTTTAGAACTAATTCTTCTTTTATCTGAAAGTTTGTACCTTTGACCTATTTCAGTGAATTTCCCCCTCCCACAGTCCCTGGAGACTACCATTTTATCCCCTTTTTCTGTGAAATTGGCTTATTTCAATACTTAGCATAATTCCCTCCAGGTTTATTCATGTTGCTGAAAATGGCAGGATTTCTTTTCTTTTTCTTTTCGTTTATGGCTGAATAATATTCCATTGTGTGTGTATGTGTGTAAATATACATACATACACACACAATGGGATATTATATAATGGAATATCATATGTATATATATATACATATATACATATATATTGTGTGTATGTGTGTAAATATATGCTGAACGGCTGGTTGGGTATACAGTACACCCATTTTTCTTAATCCATTCGCTCCTTAAAGGACATTTAGGTTTTAGCAGGTTTTAATTGCAAGTCTAATTTCTTTATCAGGCATAGTACTTATTCAGAATTTCTATTTTTTCTTATATCAGTTTTGGTCAGTTATGTTTCCAAGGAATTTATATATTCTAATTTGTCAAATTCATTGATGCCATTTTGTTAGTAATATCTTTGTAATATCTGTAAGATCTATAATAATGCCTCTTTATTCATTCCTATAATTGATAATGTATATTTCTCCCTGTTTTGTTCATCAATCTTGCTTGAAATTTTTTAACATTTTAAACATTTTTTAAAAAATAAACTTTTCACTTTATCGAGATGCTCTATTGTATGTCTGCCATTTTTGTCATTGATTTATTAACTTTTTTCCTTTCCTCATCTTGAGGTCGATTTATCATATATTACTAATTTTTGATTTTTCATTCAATTCAAAATATTATTTATTTTTTATTCTAACAATTTTAGTTTCATAGGTTTATTTTTAGAGTTTTGTTGCTAAATTTCCAATTATTTGAGTATTTTATTTAATCAGATATTTTATGCATTTACAAACAATATTATGCCTAAGTAATTCATGCCAAAAGATTAAGAATCCCTGTGAATGTGTGTGGCTATAGAAGGTACTCACATTTGAATAATTTTTATTTTTATTATAGTATACGAGATTGTTTCTCACAATGGTCAGCATTTTATGTTCATAAAATCTGTGAGGGCAGAGATAGATATTTTGTCCTCAGGTTCTCATTTACATTTTCTCATAAACATGCTTTTCCATATTGTTTGATAATGAATACAGGCTAACATGTTTATTGTTTCTTAAGTTTACATAGAAATGAAGTTACACAAAAGGAAAGTAAAAAATATAAACAATTTTATCTAAAGGTCAGTGTGATAGATTGGACAGTTTGGATTTGTAGTTTGTTTAGCTTTTGCTTTTACTATTCTGATATTAGGCAAGTTAAACTTTCTTGGGGTTTCTTCATCTCTAAATTGGGGAAAACTAATATAGATATAGAGATCTGAAAGTTTTTATCACAAAATTCTGCTATGTTTTAAGCATGCTATTGTTCTTCCACACCATCTGCCCCAAAAGATGTCACTTTAAAGACATTCTCTTTTAATTTCATTTTGATGGTCTTCAGCATTTTCACATTATGGTTCCTGGTTTTCCAGGCAGGTTTACACCTTATGTAAATAGCATACCTGGTACATGCATTCTTATTAATGATATTTGGCCTGTTTTAGAATCTAAGTGTTGTCTTCCTCATGTTAGGTCAAGAGAAATTTCATGTTCAGATATAGATGCTACCTCCATTTTATAAGTTTCTTATATTTTTCATTTTGTATACATGTAATAAGACTTGCTACCAATGCCAAAAAGGGTTAGCTATCACCTATGAATATAAATAATCATGGTAGTGATTAGAACAATCGTCATTTATATGAATTACCTCCTATATGCAAAATTCTCTCTTAACCATTCTATGAATATTATTTTATTTTTAAAACATCACCACTTTATATATTCAAGAACTGATGTCCTTTAGCCTAATTATAGCTCATGTTTGATAATTTGGTGAATATATAAAAGAATCGTTTTTATATATCGGAAATCTATACACTGGATTTCTATAAAATTGATACTATAAGTAGTTATATTTTCATAGAGCTGTTTTCATCAAATGTGCTATATGTTGTAGGAGAACAAAGCTCTTCCTTTCAGTCTACTTCAATATTTAGTACAAAAGTAGATTTGTGAATTTAACAACCAAGTAATTTATAGTGGAACAAACACAAAATATATGAGAGGATTTTCACTTAGATCCACTCTGGGGAACTATATAATCTTGGAAAAATGATAGAGCTTAACATCCAAGTTAAATTGGTAAGAAAGAAAAATGATGACGATAACTTCGTGGGCCATTAAAAATACATTAATAATGAATTTAAAAGGTACTTTTAAATGTCAAAGCATTATATAAATATTTTCACAGCAAGTGGGGATTTGCAAAGTGAAAATGACATATTAAAAATAAAACATAAATCAAGACATATTTGATGGAACAAAACGTTCTTTCCATTTCTCTCTCTCTCTCTCTTTTTTTTTTGATACTTTCTGGATGAGCAACCAAGGAAAATTGCTGATTTTGTATTTGTGAGCAGTAGAGCAGTATAATAAGTGAAGTGAATATTTTTGGGAGGAAGGTTTAGTATTGCGACAGCTGGTTCAGGCTGTTCCCTTATCAGAAATAGTGCTTCTAGACTATCAAAAGTAGGAATGAGAGCTTAAAATACAATTTTTACTCAACCAAGTAAACTGACATTTCTCCATCCTTATATTCTTCTGTATATCTCCCAACTTTACAAATGAGCACATTTTGTGTTTTTTCCCCTCCATATGGGATCTTTATCATGTAGTATGAGGTAGAAAAAACACTCAGATATTTCACTTTATTTATAAGCTTAGTTTTAATCTCTGATTTTGATGGCATCTTTAAAAACCCCGTCCTTAAATTTGGAGAATACTCAAAATTTCAATCTTATTGGACATAAACTTAATTTCATGCATTTTTAAAAATCTCTTAAAAGTAGAGAATCTCTTGACAATTGCTTTCTATGGCTAGGTTGAGTGCATTTGCTGGACTTTTGGTGGGATTTCTCAGAAATCCAGTTCAAGGATTTAGTGTGATGAGAATGGCACTCGATCTACCAAACGTTGTTCAGAATTTATACCAAACGTTGACTTCCAGAGAAGTGTCATATTAAATGCAGTTGAATGCAAATTAAAGACATAAAGCGACTCCACCAGGTCTTAAAGTAAGAGCTGTGCCTAACAAAGTACATTTGTATACTAATGTTAGATGTCTCTGGAGGAATCATAATCTTGGACAACAGGTAAAATGTGTTAAGGGAGAAAGCTTCTTTTTGGACATGAAATAAATGCTGATCTCTTTATTGTTTTAAATTATAAACTGATTATAGAGGAGTACTTTAACCTGTCTAACTGCAGGTTAAAGGAAAAGAGTGCTTCTCAAGTATTTGTCATGACAACTCTTTTTTAGCTTTTCCTCTAGGGCATTATGCTTAGTGATTTCAAGTTTGCAGCTTTCACCGTTGATTGGACTCTTGGGTTTGCCCTAGAAACCTCTTACAAGAGTAAAACAAGTTTCATAAGCAAAGAATTAAAATGGATGGTGGAAATTTTCTGGTTTTGCTGACTCATGAACAGATGGTGCTTCTAATCCTTCCATTAAATGCCCTTTTATAATGTTTGTGTCTGTAGCCAACCCAGAGCGAGTCTCACAGCTGTAAAGTACAGGTTTGTGTGAAATTGGATTGAACCTTGGAATAGACTCACAGTGCTGAGACAATAATGTCAATTTTCAGTCCTTTTTACAGTTGAATAGACACCTTAATCTACTGTTTGGAATGAGGATGACTTTCAGATACACCAGAAGGATGTGACATCAAAGTGGTTCTAGAAGTCACTTATTTACCATTTGAACTGGTTCTTTTTGCAATATACTTAAGGGGACTACTTCATCTTGGTTTTAATTCATTTTAATTTTATTTATAACGTATTTCAAACATAAATGTATCTATTATCTAAAATTTAACAGTTGTTTACATTTGGATATATCTGTTTCAGATTTTGTGTTTTAAAAACAAAAATCTCTAAGACCTAAGTAATTTTCTTTCTAATTCTTCCTTCTCCCAAGGAAATTATCTGAAATGACATGTATTAATACCATGCAGTTTTTATTTTTTTCATATTTGTATGCATCCATAAAAATATTTATTTTTCTGTTTATTTTTAAAATATAGGTAAATTATAGTATTTTCAACTTGCTTTTAATTTTTAACTTCATTATATGTTTTGAAAACTTAGATTTTGTTCATGTGTTTAACAGCTCTAACGTCTTTTATGGTATGAATATTCGTGCAAATTGAATAACAATTTAGAAGTTTCTTTAGATAAGAAAGAGTTTTGCAAGGCTACAGAACTGTTATGAGAAATGCTGGGTGGCAGGGAATGTACATCAACAGATTTTCTAAGTACTGTAGCACACTGGCAAATTCCTCTCCAAAGCATTGCTTTAATTTATACTCTTACCAGCTAGCTATTCTTGAACTCTATAAAAAAATACATTTTAAATGAGACTCAAAGTTATTAGACTCTTAAAATTTTTGGCCAGCTTAGTGACTTAGAAATGATACCTCGTCATTGTTTTAATTTATATTTCTCTGATTGTATTCAAATTTAACCTTTTCTCATAAGATTATTAATTTGGTTTTCTATGGAATTACTTATTATTTATTGATTTATAGGCATTCTTTGATTATTTTATATATACCCTTTTAAGAAATAAGGTGTTTTATAACTATTATCTTTTAGTTTTTGGCTTTAAACATTTATGGAGGAATTTTTATTAGATAATAGATTTCAGTTTATTTTCAAATTTATTGGTCTTTTTTTTAAAATTAGTTTGATCTTATTTTAGGAAGCTGTTCTTAATTTCATAATCTAAGGGCATTCTCTTCTATTTTCTAAATGTTGTACGGTTTTATTTTTTCTTTTTGGTCTGTAACCCCTTTTGAATTTATTTATCTATATTATATGAGGTAGTGATTAAACTTCATCTTTTTCTATGTGGATAGCTGACTTTATGGAAGAAATAGCACATATTTTCTCCACCTAATAGAAATGCCGCTTCTACCTTTGCAAGTTTCTGCCTATACTTGCACCTCTTTTTAGGCTTTTACTTCATTTCAGAAATCTGTCTATCCCTGCACCAATAACTCATGATTTAATTAGTAGAGTTGTTTTTTTATTTTTATCATGATATATTATAGAGCATGTGTCTCCTTAATTATTTTTAGTTGTTTGACCTTTTATATTGTCACCATTGGAGCAGATTAGAGTTTAGTGTAGCCCTAACAGTAGTGGGCAGGGAGAGGGATAATAATGGTGCAGACTTGTTGTTAGCATTTTTTTCCTTGGTTCTTCCTCAAATGACAGCAGTGGAAAATCACAGGCCATTGAGATTTAATAATTTAATTACAAATTTATTTTAGAAAGACAAATAATGCCCCAAGAAGGCACATGATCCCAGCACTGTAACCAACACAAAGGGACCAAAATGGCCACAAAAGGGCAAAAAGGCCACCAAAAAGAGAGAGAACCCAGAAAGGCTGAAAAAAAAAGGGGGAGGGTGGACACAAAGAAGGCTCAGAAGGGTAAAAAGGGAAGGGAGCACAGAAGGGCAAAAGGACTCAGAAGTGGGAATGTTTGCCTTATGTTTGGGCCGTGATGGGTGGTTTC